>NC_068984.1:66736110-66736930 GCF_001194135.2 Octopus bimaculoides
CACACACGCACACACACACACACTTTTTTTATTCTTTTTCATTTTACTTGTTTCAGTCATTTGACTGCAGCCATGCTGGAGCACCACCTTGAAGGGTTTTAGTCAAAGAAATAGACACCCAGAACTTATTCTTTATAAGCCCAGTACTTATTCTATTGGTCTCTTTTGCTGAACCACTAAATTATGGGGACATAAGCACCAACACCAATTGTCAAGTGATAGTGGGGAGAGACACAAAGACACACACATGGATATATACATGTTTATATATACGACAGGCTTTTTTCAGTTTCTGTCTATCAAATCCACTTACAATGCTTTGATCAGCCTGAGTCTATAGTAAAGACACATACCCAAGGTGCCATGAAGTGGGACTGAATGCAGAACCATGAGGTTCAGAAGCAAGCTTCTTATCATACTGCCAGACCTGTGCCTCTTGTGTGTGTGTGTGTGTGTGTGTGTGTACATATAAGTGTGAATGCATGTTTGTATACACACACACACACACACATTGATGATTAACTTGTAAGTGAATCTGATAGATGGAAACTGTGTGGAAGCATATCAAAATGAACTCCATAATAGAAGCTCATATTCAAATCCTGTACATATTGAATGATAAAATAAGTGCCAGTTTTAAAAATAAATTCTAGGACTATTTGTTCAATAAAAATGTTCAAGATGGTGTCCTACATGGCTGCCATCTAATGACTCATACGAGTAAAAGAACAGTCTGCAGGAATGCATAAATGTGCATGTGTGTGTGTATATATATATGTATATATATATATACATATATATATATATATATATATATATA
>NC_068984.1:66737428-66739161 GCF_001194135.2 Octopus bimaculoides
ATATATATATATATATATATATATATACACATATATATACACATACGTGCATGCATATTTTATATTGTGTATATATATATATATATATATATAAACATATACATACACACACGTGTATGTGTGTGTGTGGGAATAAATTCTGTTCATTGTGATCATAGTAAGCAACAATTAAGTAACCGAATGTTAAAAATAGAGAAGAAAGGAAGAGAGAGAAAGAGATTTGCAGTTCATGTATTGTATGTTGTGATTGTATGTATACAGATGTATGAGTGTGTGCATGTGTTGATTATACATTGAAGCACATCCACATATATCTCATATATATGTATATATGTATAAGCACATATATATGCACATGTACACATACATATGCATATATAGGTACACATAACATACAGATATACACACACATATATCGCCTAAATGATTGTGTTTTATCTTTTTGCTACTTAGCTTGTCTAGCACATAGCCTATCAATAAACTCCCATAAAATAATAAATCACCTCATAAGTAACACATACATGTGCAAATATACATATGTACCTATGTGTGTTAACGTTTTATTGTTTTAATTGCAATTTCCCATGCTAGCAGTCTGGGATTCTTTTTGTTGAAGTAATTATTTTCAAATCTGGGTACTCTTCATACTGCTAATAACTTAATAGATGCTTGTAGAACTGAAACCATTTTTTTTGTGTTTTTATTTCTATTCAGTTTTGCTACAAGGTGCAAGCAGACTTATCTGCTTTGCTAATGAGTATAACATTATAGCTATAGATATTGTGTTGCTTAGCCCCAGGCCATCCATGACTGAGTAGGTCCATCTGCTTTATTAAAAATACAGCATTATGTTTAGTTTATTGTGATTATTCTTATCAAGTTACAAGACAACCATGGGCAAGCAGACATTTACTTTCAGTAAGGCACAGTGTGGTGTGTATATGGCTGGAGCAGAAGTTATTTAACCCCAGGTGACTCATGACAGAGCAAACCTATGTGCTTTAAACTAAGGAACCCAAACATCACCACTATAGTTATTGTTGTTGTTATTGAGCAGAGCTATGACCAAAGATGTCCCAGAAATGACCCTCGTACAGAATTGTTTTAGATATAGTGTACATAGGACTGTGTTGCCCAGTGTATTCATTTGTATGATACTTCGGTATGAGTTGAGGAACATTTAGCCGTTGTTTCTAGCAAGGTGAATGATAGCATATAGGTCTCCTTTTTTGGCTCACCATGCCTGTAGTTTGCTACAAAGATGTATTAAAGTGAATGGAGTCAGTTATGGTAAACACAGTATAGAGGTTTCTGAAATAATTTTTATTTTCTCACTCTGCTTCTCTATAGCCCAATAAAATTCTGAACCAATCTTTCTATTCATGGTGAAAGACAGGATGTTGGTGATTGGTATTTGGTGTTTGAAAATATAACAGTGCCAAATTTTGAACTATGACACAAAGTAGTAATAATTCTTCACTACTATCGCTGGATGTATCAATCAAAATTATGTCTTTTGACTGCCTACAGCTCAAATTGGTAGTTATAAGGACCAATGGAAAAAAAAAATCAGTTTTAGAATTTACAGTTAAATGCTATTCAGTTAGTTTACAGCTTTGCTTATACACATATGCACATATATATATATATATATATATAGTATGTATATATGTTTACATGTATGTATGTAAATGTGTATATATATATATATATATATATATATATATATATAT
>NC_068984.1:66739171-66751351 GCF_001194135.2 Octopus bimaculoides
GTGTGTGTGTGTGTGTGTGTGTGTGTGTGTGTGTGTGTGTGTTTGCGTATGTGTGTAGTCGTTTTAGTATTTATTTTAGTCTTAAAGTAAGAATTCATTTTTTTCCTTTCCTTTTTATTCTCACTTTCTTATCAAATACTTTTTCTTCATAAATTATTTTGAATTTTTCTTTTACTGTCAGTATCATATATTGAAAAGAAACCAAGTTTCTTATAATGTTACAGTTATTTTCTTCAGTGCCACATCTTAAATAGAATTCTGAATTGGCAAATATTTTTCAACAGGCTGCATTGCACTAAATCTTTAAGCCCACTCCCATAAAGACAGTATAATTGCAGCTTTCAAATGATTTTGGTTTTCTCTTTCTTCTACAAAAGCATTAATCCACACTACTCAGAAGAGAATAAGTGTTGAAATTATATCTTACTTTTTTTATATAAAATTAAAGTGATTCTGTCATCTCTCATGAGAAGGAAAATATTATTTATAGCTTAATTATTGAAAGCAAACATTTGACTACCAATATTTCAGTATAGGGACATTGGTTCAATCACTGTTTTTTCCCATACAACCTAACATTTATTAAGTACTTCAATTAGTTTATGACCATCGTTAATACCATCAATCTTATTGCTGTGATGTGGATTAACTGACCTACTCATATTCAAGATCACTGTTATAGCCTACTTTCTTCTTCGGCTTTCCAGTTCTTTCCATCCTTCCATCTCTTTTATTCCTTGTATTGTTTTTCTAAAGTTTTGTTCTGTGGGTAAAATTCTTATTTAGATACATTTCAGAAAAGGATTTTGATCTCAAGCAAGAAGTAACATGTTTGGTGGATTTTTAAAAAAAATTTCTTAGATGAGGAATGCTGTTATTACATATTGATGTGTCTAGACAGTGTTTACATTACAGTTGTTATTGTCACTGATTTAGCTGTTGTACTCTGCAGTGTTCTTCAGGGATCTATTGAATTTGGTAACATTCTTGAATTTTTGAAATGAACATTTTATTAAATCCATTGGAATGGTGTTGGTTATTTTTGTGCCACTTGCTTATATTGCTTGAGCCAATGTACATGTGGATTTACATGTGATCTTCTGTTGCACCTGTTGGTGCAAAGAAGCTCACATATAACAATAATAATTATGATTTCCACGATAGTTACAAGGCCTCGTATTTGAGATAGTCATTGTCAATACATCAAGCTCTTTCTTGATGGTACTTAATGTTATGAGTACTTCCTGTGAGGAGAAAAGAATAAATTAACACTCACTCCCACCCATTTAAAGAGAAAAGGAATGCTACACACTACAAGGTATTTTTGTACAGTATGCTATCAGTTCTGTCAGTAATTATAATAAGTGTTTCTATCATAGACAGAAAACCTGAAATTTGGTTGACAGAAGTCAGTCAAATTGACAAAAGTACTGACTGGTGCTGTACTTTATCCAGCCACTAGATGGATGAAAGGCAAAGTTGGCTTCCATAGGATTTAAACTCAGGGTGTATACAGTTGGAGGAAATTATGGTTCCAAATTTTAGCACAAAGCTAGCAATTTTGAGGGAGGGAATATATTGATTACAGCAACCCCAGTGGTTGACTACTTACTTATTTTATCAACTCCTAAAGGAGGAAAAGCAAAGTCAGCCTCAGGAGAATTTGAACTGAAAATGTAAAGACAGACAAAATGCCACTAACCATTTTGCCTGGTGTACTAATGATTCTGCCAGCTCACCGCCTTAGTTGGAAGAAATAAGGCAAATCATTTTGCTTATCATTCCACTGAGTCTGTCTAATAATAATAATAATAATAATAATGCTAAGCATTTTGCCCGGTGCACTAATGACTCTACCAGCTCACCACTTTAATAATAATAATAATAATAATAATAATAATAATAATGGTTTCAATTTTTGCCACAAAGGTAGCAGTTTTGGAGGAGGGGATGAGTCAATTACATTGATCCCAGTGATCAACTGATACTTATTTTATCAACCCCCAAGAGAATGAAAGGCAAAGTGGACCTTGACGGAATTTGAACTCAGAATGTAGTGGCAGGCATTTTGCCTGGTGTGCTAATGATTCTGCCAATTCGCTGCCTTAATAATAATAATAATAATAATAATAATAATAATAATAATAATAATAATAATATTTTTATTAAAAAAATTTTTTTTAGGTATAATAAAAAAATATTCAGACAAATACATAACAAATATATATAACATACAGAAAATTGCACTACTGGGCACTGCACACATCCTACGCAAAACACTTTCAATACAGTAACCATAAGAGCATCACAGCAAACCACAGCACATACCCAAGGCACACATAGCTGCGCTCGGTAGTGAAGTGAAAGCACGTTATAAAAATAAAACTACTGAACAATGATAATTATAATAATAATAATAATAATAATAATAATAATAATAATAATAATGATAATAATAATAATAATTCTACTTCCAGCACAAGGTCAGCAGTTATAAGGGGCAAAGGCAAGTCAGTACTTTATTTTAGGGACTCTCAAAAGAATGATAGGCAAAGACAACTTTGTCAGAATTTGAACTCAGACAGTGAAGAGTCGGAAGAAACACTACAAAACATTTCGTCCAATGTGCTTAACTAGTCTATCAACTCACCACATTAATAATGATAATAATAACAGTGATAATGATGATGATGACGATGATGATGATGATGATGACGATGATGATGATGATGATGATGATGACGATGATGATGATATTTCCTGATAATTTAATTGGCATCATAATTTGTTACCATTTATTTCATTTTATTTAGACACCCACACACACATACACACACAGACACACACACACACAATCATGTTCTCATGCAAGGAGAGGCTTGCATAGAGCTTGGTGTAATCTACTTATTGCTGGGACAAGAATCAAGTTGAATTGACCTTCGTATTTGTTAATGTTGCACTCAGAACAGGATATTCTTTGATCGTTTCTCCTTTCATTTGACTTTCTTTTATTGGAACCCCTTTTCAATGAGCAGAAGGTGTTACAAGTGAAACGCTTGCAAGCTGTGTCGACTAATTGTAGCCTATTATCACCTTGAATAGCAAGTCAATTGTAAATGTTAAAGAAGTTGATTCACCCACCACCGACCGAGCATTTCACAGCTACTAATGGATATTTACTATAGTTGCTAAGTTTGTTGCTTTCGTTTTCTACAAAGTCTACTAAATTGCTGTAGTTATTAGCTGTTTCCGTATCATTTAGAAGTGCTGATTGCAACAGAATAACGCATTTAACATCAGTATTCTGCTGTGTAGACATCATTAATGAAAAGCTGGAAGTAATAATGCTTGCATTGTTTGGTTTATCTGTGCTAATAATATAGTTTAAGCATGTACTAATTAATGTGGGGGAAAATAAATGATAATAGTTTGTTTTTTTCCTTAGTTCTTCTCAATAAAATTTTTTTAAATAAATTGAAGAAAAATATTGATTCATATTAGAACATTGATCTCTAATATAGGTGCAAAGGCCATAATTTTTTTTTTCTTTTTACCAGTTTAATCAGTACCAGTTCATAACTGGTACTTATTGACTCATTACAAAAACATGTTGCACTAAATCATCCCCAGTGAGGTTTACAACTCTAACATAGTAAGAGAAAGAGAGGGAGGGGGAGGAAGAGACAGAGAAAGAGAGAGAGAGTTTGGGGAGAGAGAATTAAAGTTGAAAGGCATGTAGTTTGGTGTTCTCTGAAATCTACCACTCTTCCACCTTCAGATTAGGGTTCCATAGTTTTAGTAAGATGACATACTTAACAGTTCTCCCTTGTATTGTCTTTGTAATAGACTAGCAAATAAATAAATGAAGTAATGTAACAACTCTGCTTTAACCTCTGGGACTTAACTGGGGTTAAAGGTAGGTCTGAAGAAGATTTCACACAATTACATATAGAAGTGTGATATGAGCAAATCCAAACACTCAATCTTCAACTACTACTACTACTACTACTACTACTACTACTACTACCACTACTACTACTACTACTACTACTACTACTACTACTACTACTACTACTACTTCTACTACAAATATATATATATATATATATATATATATAAGTAGCTTCTTTCCTTCTTTCTCCTATATTCCTTATGAACTTATGTTATTGTTTAACTCTAGATAAACTCTAACAGCAGATTAATGATTCCCAATTGCAGTGTGTTAGAACCATGGTATCCAATGTGGTCTTCTTTTCTGAAAAGGTGGGGTATGATTTGAGGTAATTCTGGCTGCTATTTTTAACAGCCTGAGTAACTACGTATAAGTTCCCTCATTAGTTTATAGCTGTTATTGTTGTTGAGAAATAAGTTCAGTTCTGCACATGCAGACCATTGTCAAACATTGAAAAATCATTCAGTGTGAGCTCAAGACAAAACTCTTCTACTTTTGGTTGTCAAACAAATTTAGGTACCTGTGTGTGTGTGAAGTACATGGCTTAGTTGTTAGGGTATTTGGCTAAGGGTCATAAGGTCATGAGTTTTATTCCTGGTAGCACGTTGTGGCCTTGAGCAAGACACTTTATTTCACATTACTCCAGTCCACTGGCAAAAATGAGTTGTACCTGTGTTTCAAAGGGTCAACCATGTCACATTCTGCATCATGGTAAATCTCCTTGAAAGCTATATGATAGGTACACATGTCTGTAGAGTGCTCAGCTACTTGCATTTCAATTTCACGAGGAGGATGTTCCATTGAAAGAATCAACTGGAACACTCATTGTTGTAACCAATGGATTACCAGTTTAAACATATATACATATATATATACACACACACACGTGTGTGTGTATATACATATATATATACGCACACGTGTGTGTGTGTGTGTTAGTGTCTCCTTGTGCTGATGGTGACCATTGCTTACAACTATTATGCAATGTCAGCACAAGGAGACACTAACACACACACACACACAGGTGTGTGTATATATATATGTATATACACACACACGTGTGTGTGTATATACATATATATATACACACACGTGTGTGTGTGTGTGTGTGTTAGTGTCTCCTTGTGCTGACATTGCATAATAGTTGTAAGCAATGGTCACCATCATACAAGCAGAGTCACTCATTTCCAGTTTTCCCTGAGACATGCATAAGCATATCTGGCCATAAAAAGAGCCTGCCTCATTCAATTTCAACTGACGTCTAGAGGCATGGAAAAGTGGACATTTAAACGATGATGATAGTGATGATTATGATGAAGATGTTGGTGACAATCATGATGAAGACAATGATGATAATGTTGATGATGATGACGATGGTGATGATGATGATGATGATGATGATGATGATGATGATGATACTACAATAACAGCCAAAACAAATGCACATGAACTATTAACTTCAGTTTCTCATTGTTAAAATTTGTTTATAATCCAGAAGCTTTTCTCCTTTGAGAGAAATATAAGATCATTTTAAACACATACAAAACTTCATGTAATGATTTAATAAACTTTCCAAGTCACAAGCTTTAACTAACTTATTAGTTAGAAATGCAGTTCTGTCATATGTAATATTTCTTGATAAGTTAAAGATTTCAAAGAACAAATTTCAATAAGAAAATATTGATTACAGATGTAAATTTTAACGATTTCAGCACACTCAGCTAAGCACATAATTACACACCTGAAAAATACATACATTACACACACTTTCTTGCACGTTTTCACAAACATGCATGCATTCATACATACATACACACACACACATAAAGATTAAGTAAAATACTTTATTGAGATAATCAAAAATTGATCTTTTGTCATGAAAGAAAGTATTTTGTAAATGCTTAGGTCAAATGTGTTTTAGAATAAAGAATATTTCAAGTCAAGCCAGAACAATTTTGTATCCAATAAATATGTATAGATTAGCAGATGTTTTACACTTTCTCTTTCCTTATTAAATACTTTCTATATATCTATTTATATATCTATCTATATATTCTTCTCTCTCTTTTCTTCTTGCAGATCACTTCAATTCTACCATCGTCTTTTTTGTTTTTTTATTTAAAAAATACAAATCTTGTTGTCCCTAAATTACAAAACAGCACTTTTATTGATTTGTGTTAAGTGCTAGCTGTTTTAAACAGAATATTGTATGTCTGACTACTTTCAGAGTCAGTCTAGATATTTTTAATGGTATTTTGAAGGCTATTGTATATTTTACATTGACTGTTTTCAATATTTTCAACCAATAAACCCAAATGCATAGCATGGAAATCAAACAAGATTCTATCAAGATTTGCCTAGAAACTGTTGCTTATCCAGTTTTCTTGCAGGAAATCTATTTTCAACTTCTAAACATTCACATTCCTTCTGCCCAGATGGATTATAACCCTATTGTTATCTAATAAATCACCATATGTATTTAATGAAGGAACAAATTTTCTACTTTGAATCTCTGTTTGTATTAAGAACATAAAATTTCTTACCATAGCTTTTCATGCAGCATTCTAGTATTATTTCCCACTTTTTCCTCAAGAAGTTGTTAAGTATCTTGGCATGTTAGAATTCACTAATATGCCAGAATTAATCTATACAATGTTGAAAAACAACTTAGCAAAACACTATTTCTTGTTGCTTTGACTGTCTCCCTTAACATAATGCAGATGATGTTTGAGAATAATTTAATTTTTCTTTAGTTCTTTTCCTCTGCATCAACAAATATACATATTTTTGCTTTATATTTTCTTACTGATTCAATAGCTAATACTTCAACAAGATATATTAAGTCTACCCCTCTACTGAAAAGTTTCACCAAGAATGAAACATGTCTGGAGTAGTCTTGTGTGAATGACATTTCAGAATGTTTTCATTTCTCATTAATTCTCTTTCACTACACCATCAAATATAGATTTCTGTATGTTTACTTCGTGATTTGATGGTTAATACTTCAAAAAGTTATGGTAAGTCTACATCTCCACTCAAAAATTCCATCAAGAAAGAAACATAGTAAATTATAATGTTGGTCATTTACTAATATTATTTCTCATTTACTCTGTAGCTGATCTGACTTCCTTTAATGTTACAAATATTAAACATGTCTTTTGCAGACTATTAGTCTCATTTTCAGAGATAAAAATTAGTACATAGTTCTAAACTATACTTAGTCCAAGAGGACATTCACATTTAGGACTAATATTACCAAATTCCATCCATCCATTTTTCCTGCCCACAATTCCTTGGAGAATCTTGTGGGTGGAATTCTCAGGCATTTTTCCCACAGGGTTCTATCAGAGGTAACAGTCATTAGACTTGGCTGCTGGATCCCCAAGCATGACCATCTAAGACAATGAATATTATCCAGCCATCTCATTCTTGGTCTACCTCTAGGTTTCCTGCAAGTTGGCTTAACTTGAAGAATCTGTCTTGTGATTCTTTCCTACCACATTCTAACTATGTTTCCATAGTACCAGAGCTGTGACCTCTTAATGCAGAGAAGTAGTGACTCAACATGGAGAAACTCCCTGATCTCCAAGCTTTGCCCCCTGTCCAATATTTCTAAATTATAAATTCAAAATAATTTTCTTATTCATTGAGTCACTAAGCACAAGACATGTACTGAAGTCTTCATTAGTTTATTAGAGTAGTCAGATAATTAATCAACTGAATTAAATTATTGAGTTAGTAGCTGAATATTCCACTGACATGTATACCCATAATGCAATTATCAGGTCAAATCAGCATGATAGAGTATGTGAAATAACTGGACCTTTGAATTACAAAAAGAGTCCATCTGATAGGCTTCTGCACTGTTTTCATTTATCCAATTTTATTGAAAAGTCAAGGCTTTGGTAAAAGACATTTTGCAGATGCCATGTAGTACGATTGAACTTAGAAGCTCATGATTGCAAAATGAATTTCCTAACTACTTGACCATGCTTGTATTCAGTTGGAAACACAGGAATAACACTAAGCATATTCATTTCCTGTTGGATTAAGAGTTCTGAGTTAAAGGTCCCTTGTTTGAATCCAGAATAGGTCTATGCACACATCTAAAAATAAGCCCTCTGATGATGGCAAAATAAATTAAACCAGATGTTAATATAAATATTGTAAGATTTTTACATCTCTAAAAATGTAGTTAATAGTCTGAAAAATTCATGTCACACATGGAGACATATAATTAAATATACCCTCACTCACATTCTATTTTTCTCTTTGTTATCATGCTACTTCATGGCAGTGAACTGGCAGAGGCATTAGAATGCCAGACAGAATGATGGTATTTCTTCTGATTTTACATTCTGAGTTCAAATTTCTAAGGTTAATAAAATGTGTATCAGTTGAGCATGGGGTTGGTGTAATTGACTTAATCTCCCACTTAGCCAAAATTTCAGGCCCTGTGCCTGTAGTTGAAAGAATTATCATGCTACGTCAAAATTATCAAGATTAAACTTATATTATAACTAAGTCTTGTAATTTAAAACAAAATATATTTTGGAGATATAGAAACTGAAGCAAAGAGAGTTTCTTACATGCTTCTGTCAGGTATACAACAGAATAACAATAGTATCATTTCAAGCCAATGATGGTACCTCCAAACCAATGGTTCCCAAACTGATAATACCAACTCATCACAAAAAACAAAAACAAAAACAAAAACTAATAAACAAACAAAAACAGCTCTTTATTCTATTACTTATTTCAGTGACTGGATTGTCACTATGCATTAGGGTCATTAGTTAATAAAACCAACTCCTAGTAATTATTCTTAAGACTGGTAACTATATGGTCAGTTTCTTTTCACTGAGCTTCTAAATCAATGAGCTATTAACAAAGATAAACATATACACATATATGTATATATCATCGACATCATCATCATTTTAATGTTCAACTCATGCAAGCTTTTCATGCTTGCATGGGTTACAAAAGAGTATGTTGGAAGCAGAGTTTTCTATGGTCAGATGCCCTTCATGCTGCCAACACCCACTTGTTTTCAGATGAGGTAATAATTTTCCAATCTGTCAAACAACAAATAGCCTAGACATGTTTATGTGGAGAACTGGAAATAAACAATAACTGAATGAAGAAGCCTTTTGCATACAGAGATCATGCAACATGTCCAGACATCCCAAAACCAAGAAGATTTTATAGTGGACTGCAAGGAGACACCATTGTTAGTAAAGCCAATGTTTGCTATCAGTGAGTAAGCACATATAGATGAGGGAAATACAAACTTACACAAACACACACACACATATATGAATATATTCTAATGATCTTAAGTTAGCTTGGTTAAAGCTGATTTTGTCGTAGGTCTACTCAGGGCTAAACAAAAATGACAGCATCAAGGTTGAACATAGAAACATCTCATGACTTTCTGCTGCATATTTTATAAATCTTGATTTAATGTTTAAATACTGTATAAGAACATGCCAATCATGCAGGGGTTAGCTTACTGTCAATCACCAGCCATGCTAATTACTTGCCATAATATCACATGAGTTAGCCATTCTGATAGCAACCCACCTGTGCCCACTCAAGGTTCTATAATAGAAACTTCTTGTTTTAAAGTGATCTAAATTAAAAGTTTCCATTAGAATTTCATTTTAATTTATGTTCCACCTTAATAACAATGATTATTTCATTGAATTCCACAAGGTGTTCCTTGAGGTACTAGCATTAGACAACACTTTAATTTTGGAGGTAGGACATTTTTTAAGGTTATAACATCTTACCCAACACACACACACACACACACATTTATATATTGGGTCATCCCATAAACAATGCAGTTTTTTTATACTTCTTTTATTTTTCAAAATTAAGATCAATAAAGTTATTTTTTAATCTAACATATACTCTCCTTAATTTTCTACAATGCTCTTCCATCTATCTGGTAGACTTGCAAGGCCTCTCTTCCATAATTCACTTGTCCGTGACAAAAAAATACTCCTCCAGTACTGTTCTGACCACATCTACAGAATTCATATTTTTTCCATCCAAATGATTTTGAAGACTGCAGAATAAATGATAATCAGGTGGGGCTATGTCCAGCGAATATGGTGGGTGGAGCATCGTTTCCCATTCAAACTGTTCCAACCTTTGGAATGTCATCCATTTTGTAGGTAGTTGAGCATCATTCTGATGGACGAACACCTTTCGTCTCGAAACCAAAGATGGTCATTTTTCTTCTAGTGCTGACTTAATCCACTCAACCTGTTGCAGTAGATCTTTTTTATCATTTGGTTTGGGTTTAAAAGTGCAAAGTGGACTAAACTTTTCATATCCCACCAAACAGATAACAACACCCTATGTGGGTGAAGACCATCTTTAGCCTTGGGTTCCAGTGTTTCTCCTTTCCCTACCTGCTGTCTTCAGCACTTAACATTTTTATAGAGAACCCATTTCTCGTCACCAGTCACTATTCAGTCAAAAAACCATTCATTCATGAGATGTGACAGGAAAGAAGAGCTCACATTCACTCCCTGTGCATGGTTAGACTTTGAAAGTTTGTGAGGAACCCATTGACCCAATTTGCTGACTTTTCCGATGGCACACAGGTGTCGATGAATGGTTGAATGACCAAATCCCAACTTCTCTGCTAGTTTCTCAACAGTTACAATGGGATTTTGTGCCATCAGAGTTTGCAGGACATCCTTGTCGAACTCTACAGATCTCCCAGGATGAGGCTCATCTTCTAGGGTGTAGTTCCCAGCTCAGAATTTCTGGAACCACCATTGACACTGGTTTACATTTATTGTCCTATCCCCAAATACTGCATTAATATTCCTTGCACTTTCTGTTGTGTTGTTGCCTTTATTGAATTCAAAAGCAAAATATGCTGAATATGTTCCTTTGTCACTTCCATTACAGCTTTGAAAAAATAACTGTTACAATCAAACTGCACTCTTCAAAACCTGCACTAAGTACATGGTAAAATTACTACCTGGTTTTATAGCAAGTTGATGCAGGTAGTTTATCCTATCCTCCTACTTTTAGTTCATGCATTTGAAAAAAAACACATCATTTAAGGGATGACCCAATATATATAGAGTTTAGTTTCCAAATATTTTCCAAAATGTTTGGTTGATGGGATATATAAACCAAGCGGGTACCAATATGCACTTCTGCTGATTGATAATACTGGTTAACTTATGTGAGTTCATGTACTTTCAGTTCGTTGGTTTAACTATTCTTTATACTTTCTCACTGCATAAATAGAAAATTGGATATATTCTATTCTCTGTTTTCCTTAAACTCATTCATTATACAGGATGTGATGGGTAAATTGTCACCATTTCACATTTTAAATTTCATGCATGCACATTGTTTGTTTTTGATTTTGTCAACTACACAGTATAGTAGGGTCAGTTGGGCACTGTCTGTAAAAAAAACACCAACATAACTCAATTCACTCTGCCAAAAATTTGGAAATGAGATACTGTACTGCTTGGCATATGCACCGTAGGCTCCAATACGAACATTTCAGAGTGTTTGGGTGTCCATCTGTGGACAGTGCAATTGGAGAACATGTACCAAGAGTGATAAAAATCAAACATCCAGTCAATATCATGGTGTTTGGAGTGATCACTAGTGATGGCAACGTTATGCCTCTATTCATCTTCCACATGACTTCAGATTCAACACAGAGGCCTACATCAAGTGCCTGGAGGAGGTAGTGCTGCCCTGGGTCAAGAGGGTGGCTGCTGGAAGTCTCCATATCTGGCAACAGGACTCTGCACCATACCACACAAGCAGGAGAACCCAGTTATGGTTGTCAGACAATTTCTGCAGCCACATCACCCCTAACATCTGGCTACCTAACTCCTCAAACTGCAACTCCCTTGATTATTATGTGTAGGACACAGTTGAACAAGAGATCAACAAAACTCCTTGTAACACTAAAGATGAACTGAAGGCAAAGATTATAGCAGAATTCACCAACTTAAACAAGAAGACCATCTAGAAGAGTTGTAGGAGATTCCAAAGTTGTCTGGAGGCCATGGTTGAAGCCAGTGGCGATTTTATTAAATAAATTTACTCTATAGTACTTCAAGATATTTTTATGTAACTTTGGTAAATATATCTGTTAAATATATCTGTTAAATATATCTGTTGCCTAATTTAGACAATAGTTTATTCACTGCACATTATATATATATATATAT
>NC_068984.1:66753198-66755648 GCF_001194135.2 Octopus bimaculoides
ATATATATATATATATACATACATACATAGAGAACAAGAGATAGATAGACAAAGAGAGAGATGCACACACACTCATACATATAAAAATATATTCATATACACTCAACACACACACACAAACACATACATATGTGCATACATTTATTTTTCCTTTTGATTAGTTTTATTGATAGGTGAGATACACGACATAGTAATTCTTATGATTCATTGAGAATTTCCAAGACATCTAATAATGAATATATTGAGTAGCAGAATTAGTAGAGACATCTAACAATTATATAAATAGCAAAATTGATATAAAACTCAAACAAAATGCCTCCTGTCATCTTCTCTTCCTGAGATCAAATCTAACCAAAATCAACTTCATCAATCATGTATGCAAGTTCCTTTTTCTCATCATAAATATGTGTTTTTGTGTCTTGTGTCTATACTGGAAGCCATTAAAGTTCCTTGAATTACACAAGGTAGCAACCCCTACCCATTTTGGAACATCTCATTGTACTTAGTGAAAATAGTATACATTGTACATGGAGCTGTATGTTAAAAATGGTTTCCAAAGATACCATTCTTTTACTTAGCAGTGTCCTGTTGCCAATGATAATGCCTTTGGATATACTCATGCCACATTTCTAGCAATATCCATCCATCCACTTTCTTCATTTACTATTCCTGTTAGAATCATGGTGGTGGAGTCCTCAGGTACCTCGTCTACAGGATATTATCAGAAGCAACCTTCATTTAATTTTCTGGCTGCATTACTAGGCACGACCAACTGAGACTGATGGATATTATCCAACCATTTCATTCTTGGACTACCCCAGTTCTCTTGCTCATTGGCTCAGCTTGAAGAGTCCAACTTGTGATCCTTTCCTATGACATTCTAACAACATGCCTGTAGTACCAGTGTTGTGACCTTTTAATACATAGAAGTAGCTGTTCAATCTGTAGAAACTCCTTGACCCCCAAGCAGCATAAGCTACAAGCTGTCAGAGATCCTTTGGAGGAAATCCATTTTGGCCACTTGTACACGTGATATGCTTTTGGTCACTACCCAACATTACTCTAGTAATCATCATCATTATCATTTAATGTCTGTTGTCCATGCTAGCATGGGTTGGACGGTTTGACCATAACTGGGAAGCTAGGGAGCTGCACCAGATTCCATTCTAATTTGGCATGACATTTACAGCTGGATGCTGCTCCTAATGCTAACTACTTTACAGAGTGTGCTCGGTGTTTTTACATCGTACTGCACTTACGTGGTAATATAATTTATTAATTCATTCTAAGCTTCCCTGTCACTTCAGCTTTGGAGAGTAAATATGTATTTATTATTGGTTTTAGTTATTAAAGCGCTACTATTCTGAGGTACCATCATCAAGGGTTTTAACTGGCCTTATTAACCCAAGTTCTTATTTGTCTCTGGTAATTATTTTAAGGATTTCTGTTTGTTAAATGGCTAAGTTATGTTTTGATATAAAGGAATACAAAAGAAACAAATACACATATATAACAGGTATCTACACAATTTACATCTACTAAATTCCACTCAAAAGGTATCATCTAAACCTAGGTTATAGAAGACATTTGCTCTAGGTCTTGCACAGTGAAATCCCACCCATAATATGTAGCTGCAAAGCAAACTTCTTAATCCCACCGTTCGTTTTTTATGCATACATAGGTATATAACTTCATACAAACATACATGCATAATACATACATATATCATGTGCGTATATATATATATATATATATATATATATATGGGAGAATTTACGAAAAAAACAACAACAGACAAGAACAGGTGGTGTAAACAACAAAAGGATGTATTAGTCTAACGCTCGGGAATAGAGAAAGTCTTTAACGTTTCGAGCTACACTCTTCAACAGAAAGAAATAAGGAGAAAAACAAGGAGGAAAACAAGGAGAGAAAAAATATATAAATGTAATGGTCAGCGATTTATCATAATACATATATATATGTATATATATAATACATGTATGTATATATATAATATATATATAAATGTAATGGTCAGCGATTTATCATAATACATATATATAATGTATATATATAATACATGTAAGTATCTTGAGAGAAAAGCTGAACATTAGAAGCATCAGTTGTGGCGTGCAAGAGAGACGATTGCGCTGGTATGGACATGTGGTGAGAATGGAGGAGGATAGCTGCGTGAAAAAGTGCCACACCCTAACAGTTGAGGGAACCCGTGGAAGAGGTAGGCCCAGGAAGACCTGGGCTGAGGTGGTGAGGCAAGACCTTCGTACATTGGGCCTCACCGAGGCGATGACTACGGACCGAGACCTTTGGAAATGGGCTGTGCGTGAGAAGACCCGGCAAGCCAAGTAAGATCGTTGCCAGTGCCCCTGGACTGGTTCTTGTGCGGGTGGCACATGAGATGCACCATTTTGAGCGTGGCCGTTGCCAGTACC
>NC_068984.1:66756901-66773491 GCF_001194135.2 Octopus bimaculoides
ATATATATATATATACATACATGAAGCTATATGACTTAGTGGTTAGGATATTTCGCTCACAATTGTAAGATTACAAGTTTGATGGCATACATGTGTGTGTGTTGGCGGGGGGCATGTATGTATGTATTTACAACTGCTGAAAATTTCAGTCGTTGTAGACATATGCCTAAGTTCCTTTTGAAGAATTGGAAAATTGCACTAATACCTGATTAACTAGTCACTGTTTTTTCCAGTCTTATAATCTAAGGTATAAGGGAGATAACTCTTTTACCTCTTTACTTATTTCTTATTACCGTTTCCTTTTCCGTTTTTTTAACCTTTCATGTTTTCTATATGCTTCCTCTCGAAGATTTTTGTTTCTTCTCTCTTTCAATTTTTAGTTGTTATGCTATGTGGTTTGTGCCTGATGACTATGTGGAAATGTTACACATATTATAATTCATTATTTGGCATGTTCTCAGCATAAGAAACTATTAGTAGCACATAAAAACATGTATTGTGTCTAATAAGTAATTATATACGTATGTGTGTGTATGTATATATGTATGTGTGCATACATAGGTATATATATACACACGCACATATACATATATATATATGTGTGTGTATGTGTGTATACATATAGCTACATGTACATCTATCTGTATATATGTAGGTAGATAGATATATGGCTTCTGCTGATTAGAATTCTGTAATTCTGTAGAGGGCGCTACCATTGTTAAATTAAGATTGAGCTTAAGAGTTTAATGGATGCAGGGAAGTCAGATAACAATGATTGTGCTTTGGCTTAATAATAAAATCCGTGAGTTGGTCATCCTAAGTAACCTTTACATGTTAAAATGTTTATTGAGTAATGAGAAAGATTATATTGAGATAAGGATTTTACAGTCATTTAGCATAAATGCACAGAAGAATGATAAGTTATAGAAAGTTATAATAAGCCTTTGCAAAATATTCAAGCATATTATCTATAGAAGAATAGATTTTGAATGAAAATTCCTTATATATCACTTTAGACTATTTTGAACTATATTAACCATATGAAAATTACCTAAGCAGCTTAGATATCTAAAGAATGTATATAGCGAATGTAATACAAATATCAGGCCTATTGTAATGGAAACCTTTGACCATACTGAACAGATCTATCATAAGAACTTAGAGAATAGTGAATATAATGACAAAATCTTTCAAAAGCAATAAGCAGCATCCAAGGAGAGGAAATATAAACACATTTAACCCTTTTTTCAAAGTAATTTCACAGTAAAAGTCAAAAACCAAACTCAAACAATGACAACTTAGCCCTCACTCACACATAAATATGACCAGACAGCATGTATGCTGCTTTTGCTGAATGTTTTAGGAGCCTATGGAGTTATGAGCAGAGACAGATGCTCTGTTGGCCCTCTCACCATTGAGTCCAGCAAAATATTAGGGAATTGAGTGAAAGAGAGCTGCACTAGTGCTAGGTCCCATATTATTTTCTGCTGAATAAAACCAGAATAATGTAAAATGTGTCCTTACTCAAGGACACAATTTATTACCCAGTCCAGGAATTGAACCTATGACTTTATAACTGAAAAACAATAAAAATAAAACCAAATGTTTTTATTGGATTCTGAATTGATGTTGAAATTCGTTGTTAGTGATTTGAATTATATTGTGTTAACTTTCATAGCTTCAACACAGTGGAAACAGCTAAGAAAAAAAAGATGTTGGACTAAATAGTGTGAGTGTAATTAGCGTCATCTATCACGATTCATGACTGGAAACTCTGTTGGTGGTCAACTTTACATATCATTTCTCCAGAATTGATTAAATTTTCCATTCGATTCAACAGTTGTTGCTCTCTAGATGGATGAAGTCCTTAACATGCTATTTCTAGTTTCTCTATGCTAGAGGTAGTAGGCCTTGCTGTTGACACTGGCTTATTATAGGTTAGACTGGGTGCTTCTTCAGTTAAGTGATTGGCTGTGACCATTAACATCGAAGTAGAATGTGAACTCAGAACAAAAGTAGCCAGAACCAATACGGCAATGCATTTAGTCCAATGCTCTAACAATTTTGCCAGTCCACTGCCTTGAGTTGGTACTTTAGTTAACAAACCTGGAAGAATAAAAGGTAACATTGACACCTTGGAACTATTTGAAATTAGTGCATAGGGATCTGAACGATTACCACAGAGCATTCACTTTGATGCTCTAATGACTCTGCTAATTCAAAATTGTCTAATAAAAAATAAAAAAATCACTTGGCTGCACCCCAATAGCAGTAACCCCTGATTTATACTCACTAGGATGTACCCACCACCTTACAAAGAGGAAAAAAATTACAATTGACAGTGTTTTGTATCCAAAGCTAAATGAATTTCATTTCATTATAGCAGTTATCAAGGTGAACTGGCTGAATTGTTAGAGCAAAGCAAAAAGATGCCCTTTGGTATTGGTTTTTCTTCTGACTTATCACATCCTGAGTTCAAATCATGCCAAAGTTAACTACACCTTGCATCCTTTCAAGGTTGATAAAATAAAGTACCAGTCAAGTATCAAGTTTGATGTGGTCTATTTACTCCATCCCTTCAAAATTTCTGATTTTGTGCCTAAATTAGGAAGTATTATACCAAATATTATTCTGATTGTTGCTTTCATAGTGCACTGTAGAACTCAGTGGAGATGCCATGACCTGGAAAAAGTTTAAGATTCACTACGCTTGTTGATATTTATGTTAGACTGCATTTTTCGAAGAGTTAGGAATCTTTGTAAAACTATAAATAAGCTGACATACCATGGTATTTAACTTCAAAGTGGTTGTCAGTTTAAAAAAACAGGCAATCACATGGAGAAAACAGTCAATTTTATTCTTGACTAAATAAATAAATCTACTTAAAAAAAGATACTATCCCTCAACTGAGAAATACAACTTTTGCTGAGCTGCAAACCTGAGTTTTATACTGCAATGATTGATGTCAAAGAATTGTCAGCATTGGAAGAGTATATTGTCAAAGCATTTATGTACATCTATGTTTATTTATAACTTACTTTGTTAGCTGAAAGAATACAAAAGAGAGAGAGAATGAGAGCTAAACTGGAAGACCAATCATTTTCACCCAGTAGCTTCTCAGTACTAAGAACATATTATATACTCTCTTTGAGTTTCTTATATCCGTTCTATTGCCGTTGTCTATAAATACCTGTTGTCTAATAATTTTCTCTTTCTCTCTCTCTAAATATATATATATATATATATATAGGACCACAGGTAAACAATTTGGTTCTGGGTTTAGTCCCACTGCATGGTTCCTTAGCACTATAGCCTTGGGCTGACCAAAGCCTTCTGAGTAGATTTGGTGAACAGAAGTTGAAAGAAGCTCATACACATATATGTGTATGTGAGTGTGTGAGTGTATGTGAGTCTTTGCATCTGTGTTTGTTCCCCATCACCATTTGACAACTGGTTTTGGTGTGTTTCTGTCCCCATAACTTAGCAGTTCAGCAAAAGGGATTGGTAGAATAAGTTCTAGACTTAAGAAAAAGAATAGTTAGTGCTGGGCTTGATTTGTTTAAAATTCTTCAATGTGATACCCCAGTATGGCAGTAGTCTAATGGCTGAAACAAGTACAAGATATGTTTTATATATATGTAAATCATACATTTAATGTTAAATCTCTGAACGAGGTATAAACAGTAACTGCAAGACAATGTGAAGTATATCTGCGACTTAAATGTGGCTAGACCCTAAGGGTGAATGCTACTGTTGCTTTTAGACCCAGGAGAACATCTCCTCCAGCTGGCTATTGATATCAATAGCCAGCTGGAAGAGATGTTCTCTTGGGGCTAAAAGCAACAGTAGCATTCACCCTTAGGGTCTAGCCACATTTAAGTAGCAAATATACTTCATGTTGTATATCATACATATTTTTTATATGCATGTATATATATCATATACACATATTCCATATATATGTATATATATATATATATATATATATGCACAGATGTTCAAATAAGCAGACGTGATTTTTCTCTCTCTCTTCTATCTTTTCTCTTTTCAAAAGAATGTTTCTCCCAGCATTCACTATTTTTCTCTTGTTCTGGTCTAACGACTTGCTATATTCGTTTTTGTTTGGTTTCCTTGTATGTCTCCACTGTCATTTTTTTGTTCCCAACTTTGACCTTCTGTAAATCCTAAATTTTATTTTAGAATTTATCGGAGCAACTGTCTATGAAGACTCATATTTTCATTGAATGCTCGAAATGAGGAGCAGATAGACAGCCGACAACTGATGAAGGGTCCTTTCTCTGCATTAACTTGTCTTGTTTTCCATTTTTTTCTCCTTGTTTACATATCATGGAAAGATAGAGAGAGAGAGAGAAAGATAGAGAGAGAGAGAGAAAGACAGAGAGAGAGAGAAAGACAGAGAGAGAGAGAGAGAGAGTGTGTGTGTGTGAGATGGAGGAAAGAATGAGAACACAAGAGAGAGGAGGAGAAAAATTATGAGTCAGAGAGAACTCATTTGATTTTATGCTTAATCAAAATGAAATGGTTGTTTTTGTTTCTTTTTTTGGTGAAAAATCTCGAAAACTTTGATAATCAAATATCGTCGTATTCTGTATAATTCTAATTCATGGGTTACTGAGGAGATGAACTGGCAGCTGTCATGTCAGTTTGCATTTTGCTATTAGCACTGAGCTGTTTAAAATGACCAAAATATTTAATAACGGATGATTCAGAAGAGGTGTAATAAAACTAAAACACCTCCAAAGATCATATTAATGTTTACTCTACATATCTTCTAATTTTAATTAATTGAAATATTGATTGCGTTGTCTGCCCTGCTTGCCTTGAGTAGATGTGCTCATTGATAATATGTTTACTTCTCCTTATTTCTGATGAATAAAAATGTCTTTGATGAATATAGTTTTCTTGTGCATTACTTTATATTAGTGGTTACTTTACTAATTTGGTATTTGATGCTGTTGATAATGTTGCTGTTGTTTAGCCTCAAGTCTGAGGCATTCTAATTACAACTATCCCATCTTTTATTCAGGCATGATATATCAAAGATTACACTATTCAACATGTTCTTTCTTTTTTTAAAATGGAAGAGTGTGATTTAAAGGAGATTTAATTATTATTTTCTGGCCAGCTTTCTTATTTCTTGCTCAATCAAGATAACACTGACAACAACAATGTTATGATGAAGATAATGCCATTTAGAGATCAACAACCAAATACACCAAATCAGTATTTTGAATCCTTTTTTCTTTAATTCGATTAAAAGGAAATATTCACAACACGTTTTAAAGGGATTGAGCCATTGTTGAGTAGTTGCTCGTGTAAATAGGTATCATAAGGTAAGAGAAGATTAGTGCAATGGGGTGAAAGGAACAAAAATAGTAGAGAGAGACCATGAATATTTCACAGAATTAATGGTAAACCCATTTGGGTTATTTCTGAAAATTTTATCCAAAAAAACCTGTCGTCTGAGTTGTGTCTGTATGGAAAGATAGTCACTCATCTGCTACTCATTTAAAAGTGCAAGAAATTGGAATACAATGATTACTTTATGCACTTTACGTATATACTTTATATACTTTATGCACAAATTTATAGACTTAATACACAGCACTCATAAAATAAATATTCACTCTTATTTCTCCATTTTCCCCAGAACCAAAAAGGAATATCTCATACATATGATACAACCTTTAGTTAAATAGGCTACATCAGCTACGTAAATAAGCATGAATATTTCATGGAATTGCACTTATATGCATGTATTAAGTGATAGGTGATATAAAAAACTTAATTCAATAAAAAAGAATACACTTCATTATCTAGTCACTACTGCCACCCCCACCACCACTGCCACTTCCATCTCCATTACCACCAACTCCATCTCCACCACCACCACCAACACCATCATCATCATCTCTCTCTCACTCATTTCTCTCTCCCCTCTCTCTCTACCGTTCTTTAACTTCACCATCAAAATATCACCCCTCTGTTAAAATTATTGTTTCCCCTACCTCACATCATTGACACTACACTCTCTTTTTCTCACTCAATTTTCTTTCTCTCTCTCTCTCTTTTTCTTTCTCCCTCTTTCTGCCTCACTCTTCACCTCATCCTCTTTTTCTCTTTCCTTTTTTCTTTCTCCTCTCTTTCCCTTCACTTAATCACATGAAAGTGTTACACTTACATTTCCTCTACCTCACTTCAAGGACACTTCTTACTCCCTCTTTTTCCTTCTCCCTCTTTTCTTTCACTCTCTGCTTCTCTAATTATGTGAAAGTGTTACTGATGGGCTAAGTAATGTAATGACAGGCAGAACTATTATAAAATAACTATCACAACAGGCAGTACTGAGTTCAGCTTCTACTTTAGGGCCTTGAGAAGTCAGCTAAAAGTTGACTCAATATTCAATCTCAAGCTAATTTTTTTCTAATTATCCTGGTAAATGATATGGATTTTCATTCTACTAATAGGAAGTGTATACTGGCTAGTGGGTGTAGTCTATCCTAAACTAATCAAATCTTGTTCAGGCATGTTTTTCTAGGAAAATAACTTATTCAACTATGTGGGTGTTTCATAATAATATACACTTTGCAATTTTTTTTTTTTTTTTTTTTTACCAGGCTTTAAAAAAAAATCTAACTTTCTTTTTGACAGTTTGGAAACAAAATATTTCAGTATTTTGTCTGTATTTTTATTTTGTGTTTTGTTTACTCCAAGACAGTAGTTTCTATTCTTCCTGAATAAAACATTAACATTACCTTGAGTGAAGTTTCTATTTTTTTTTTCTTCAATTTTCAAAGAAGTAAAGGTATTCAAGTTTTATTATTATTATTATTATTATTATTATTATTATTATTATTATTATTATTGTTGTTGTTGTTGTTGTTGTTGTTGTTGTTGTTATTATTATTGTTATTATCATCATCATCATCATCATCATCATCATCATCATCATCATCACTACTACTACTACAACAACAATATTATGATAATGATAATGCAATTTAGAAATCAACAACCAACACATCAAATCAATATTTTAAATTCTTTTTCTTCAATTCCATTAAAAGGAAAAATTCATAAGACATTTTAAAATATATTCTCTAAGAAAGAGACAAGATTGATTTGTAAATGGATTACAACTTCAATTATATAAAAAATAAAAACAATCTTGAATTTTAAGATAAATTATCTAGCAAGGTCAAAATTTTAAACTGAAAATTTTTTTATAGAAAATATTGAAATATTTAAAAAGAAAAAATAAAGTATGACATACTAAACCCCAATATATTCATCTTCTTTCTCCACTGTTTGGACTTTTCTTTCATAGGTTAGTGCTTAAAATATCTAAAATTATTTTATACAGAAAATTTTCGCAGTTAATTCATTTCTTAAAAAAGTCCTTTTCTTTAAAATTTTAATTTTATCTTTAAATAATTTTGATGTAAAAGAAAACAAAAAATATTATTAAGAAAGTTTTTCTCACGATATATTACAGGTGCTTGTTTTCATCATGTCTAGAATTACAATAGACAAAATTGTCTCTAGGGGAAAACATACTTTAGATGTAAATATAACATAGCATGGCTGTCTAATAATTTTACCATCTTCTCAATTGTATTTTGAAAATATTTTAGTGAATTTATTCACTGGCAAACGGCCAAAAATTCTGTGGCAAAATGTTTTGATTAAAATTTTTTTCCTGTATATCATTAACACTAGCTTTAAAAAACTAAAGTAAAATATAAGAGTTGTACATGGATGTAGATAAATATTTAATCTATCAATCTACAACACTCCAAGACATTTTTTCATATAAAAACAGAAGCAATAAGTTTATTTTCAAGGTTGGAAGTCATTGGTTTCTGATCTGGTTTCTCTATGCAATAGAAAATGTGTAACTTCTCATTCTACATTAAACTCTTCACACAGGGACACCTACCACAGAGTAGACATTCTCTTCAGCCATGAGAGATAGATTACCAAGTAATATATTGAAGACAAATTTAAGACTAAGACTTCATTTTTGACACACCTTGGATTTATGAAAAAATGGGAAAAACATTCAAATTAGAGTAAGAAGTATTTAGCTTATTAAGTTCTTTCCATTAGAATGGAAGAAATGTTTGTCTTATTTTGAAATATCAAGATATAAGTGAAGCTTAATAATATGTTAGCACCTAATTGGAGGAGTTTAGAAAATTGCATTTCTATAAAAAAGACCTTTAATATATTTTCTATTAAAAAAAAATAATTAAGTAAAACAGACAAAAAGAAAATAGATACAAAATTTATTGAGTAATTCAAATGGAAATAAGAGAGGAAAAAAAATTAAATTAGATAACAATTTTCATTTCTAAAACTATTAGTCTACTTAAAGATATTGCAAGCTTGAATGTTTTTCACCAAGTAGTTCACTGGAACAAGTGAGAGTTTGCTATGTAAGAATGAAACCAAATATTGTTTTGCAGAGAATTATTATATTATTTGGCCAGGTCTCGTCACTGACCAACTTCCAGAGGTTGTTTATGACTAGAAATGACGAAGGATCTCTTTGTGTTTTAATTTCCTGATTTTAGAATGAAATCTGACTTTTTTCCTTTTGTAAATATAATATTTATAAATCCTTCACATACCATATCATTTTCCTCTCTTCTACATATAAATGATGCAAAAATACCTTATATGATGATAGGAAGAGTCAAACCACATTTCAAATTAAAAATTAAAAAGACAAAGAGATTTGTCACCATTTCAGACTATAAACAGTCTGTGACAGCTGTTCAGAGAAGGAACCTGGTTATGTGATAGAATTATTCTACTTCATAAAAAATATTGGTTTCATCCTTACCAAGCAAAATCACATCTGGTTCAGCAGTTTAATATTAGTTTCAAATTTAGGCATAAGGCCAGCAATTCTGAATGGAAGTGGAGTAGTTGATACCATTGATCTTTGAAAGGATAGAAGGCTAAGTTGTCTTAAAAGTGATTTGAACACAGAACATAAAATGCTGGAAGAGATGTTGCTAAGTATTTTATACAACATACTAATGATTCTGCCACCATCTTCCTTTTATCAGTTTAATTAACAATGAAGATATTTTACTAAATTCTTCATTGCTTTCAAAATTAACCAAAACAATGAGGACAAAATATGAGGACAACAGGGCTGATGGCTTAGTGAGGGAAAGAAAGACAATAGACATAACCACGTTTAGGGCATCTATGATTGGGAAGGGAGGCAAGGTTTTTGTTCACTGATCAGATGCTTGGTGCAAATGCTTGTCACAGAGTTGGCTTCTGCTGCAAGCCACCAATGACCAGGTGGGAACACTCTGTAACATACTTCCATACTTCCATTCTCTTTCTGTCTTGAAAATTTTAGTTGCAAGAATTTGGATAACTGAAGGCTATGATAGAAAACATTAATGCATGGTATTGCACATTGCAATCAAAGTTCAAACTATATAGTTGACTGCACAACCATGCCTATAGTGTGAAATTTACTCAAATCTCTCTACCAATTATTGTTGCTTATGTAGAGATATACAATGTGTTCTATCTTGCATTGATTTGTCATATATGTATACACACGCACACATACATGCATTAATACACATACATATGTGTTTGCGTGCAATATATATATATATATATATATATATATATATATATATATATATATAGATATGTATTTATATGTAGATCATCAACATCATCATCATTTAATGTCCATTGTCCATGCTGACATGGGCTGGGTGGTTTGACAGGAACTGGCCATCTGGAGAGCTGCCTTGGTTCCATGTCCATTTTGGCTTAGTTTCTATGGCTGGATGCCCTTCCTAACACCAGCCACTTTACAGAGTGTATTGAGTGCTTTTATGTGACACCGGGCATGTGTATAACCACACACGTGCGTGTGCACACAGACACACACACATACACACACACATGCATGCACACATACACACAAACACTCATCATTATTATTCTCTAATGTCCCATATTTCCATGTTTGCATGGAACAAGTGCAATTTCATTGAGGTAGATATTTTTCTGCAACTAGATACCTCTCCTGTCACCAACCCTTACCCGCTTCCAAGAGTAAGGTAATATTTCACCTCCTCTTACGTTTTTGACAGAAAACTGGAAATGAACAGTGTCACATGTATGATGGTGATGCTTGTTCACAACCATGAAATGATGAACAAGATGAACAAGAGTGCACACAAACACATACATGCACACATACATACATACATATATATATATTGTGATGGTTGTGAACAAGCATCACCATCATACAAGTTTATATATATATATATATATATATATATATATATATATACACACATGCATTTATTCATGTATAAATGCGAAAAAAAAATCTGTATACACATACAAATATATACGCACATATACATATATATGTATATGGATGTATATGGATGTATATGTATGTGCACATATACAAGTGTAATGTATGTGTATACATATCTGTATGTATGTGTATATATATCTAATTATGCATCTACATATGTATTCATGTATGTATCTATTTGTATTTATGTATACATACATCATTTATGTATACACACATGTATATAGGTAGATAGATAGAGAGATATATAGACAGAGAGATAGATAGAAGGTTAGATAGATAGACAGATGCACTCATAATATACTCATCATATAAATATATGATTTGTTTCTTTCAAATTCTGAAGACAAAGTTAATTGTTAGGGTTATGACTGGCAGATATGAAAAGATAAGTGTGAAAAAAATATGAAACAAACAAAAATGTTATTCTATATGAAATGTTGTCTGAAGACTTATTGATATATTTCAATATCATATATAACTTACTGATCAAAACATCAGCTATTATTATAACTTGTCAAGTATGCTTAACTTTTTTCATTGGATTTTTGTTTTCAATTTCTTGCAACATAAAAGATGATGGCACTCAGAAAATGTGTCTCCACAGTTTTAAACCAAAAGTAGATTTGATGGTAATTGGAATAAATTTCATCTCAATAACCCTTTCTAGTCTAGTTAGATGGAGTTATTTGCTGGTAGAGCATGTATAAACAAGAAAGGAATCAAGATTAATAAACCTAAAGAGTTGTATATGGGTGAGAAGAAAGGTGCTGAAAAGTACCTGGCTTTGGGTAAAAGAAAATACAGGAGGATCAGTTAATTATGCTTTTATTCAACATATTCCTCTTTCAGATTCGCACACTTATTGCAGCAGTCCTTTAGTTTTTCTAAGCCTTCTAAAAGAACTTGAAAGGTTGGGCTTCCAACCAAGCCTTTCACGATATCCTTAAAACTAAGAACTTTTCAGCACCCTCTTGTATAATAATATATGTCACTTCTTAGAGATACTATTGAACAATTCAGAACAGTGCTGTCCTAAGGTATGGGATCCCAAGGTGGTTGCCCAGGGCCTTATGGGTTTAGGGGTCCCAATTCTAATCTGTGTATATTGTGGTCTGTTGTCAGTTAATAAATACTATAGGGCCCCATGCATTGATTTGCCCATGGACCTATAATGCTGCTAAAACATTTTTGGCTCAGTATTGGCTGTCAGATTTACAATGTTTTGTGATAAAAGCATTCAACTCCTTCAGTATTTCAGACCAATTTATTCAAAATATATTGTTGTTTTTATAGTTATTGTTGCCCAGATCAAGCAGACATATTAAAAACATTCCAGCCATGATCCTGATGCCAATCCGCCTGAGACCACCCCTTGTTCTGTGATACAACTTTCTGTTTTGAAATGATCTAAACCAACACCACCCATCAAAATTTCATGTTAACTTATATCGAAAAAAACAAGCTTAATAACGATAAAGCTATTTTACGAAATTTTCATTGTTTAAAAATTAATTGAAACAAAGGCAGTGCATTTCAAGAGAAACATGGTAATGAATGGATTAAGACAACAGGGCATAATTTGAAGAAGCTTTCGTTGCCATTTCTAGCAGTTTGAATAGACATACACTTCTAGTTTATTGCTGTAAAAGCATAGATGTTATGATGAGTAATCTGTTGGCTTGCTGTAAGAAGTTCAATTGTTTCATATGCAACAGAATTGCCTACTATCTAATGAACGACTTATACTTGAGCACCAGTCATTTGGTTCTTTGTCCTTCATAAAAGATTAAGTTTAGAATATCCATTTCTTTATGAGTCTCATTATGACTCAACAAGTAATATGGAAAGATATTCCTAAGGAATTTCCAGTGGCCTGCTAAAGGTAGACATAAAAATGAATTTTTTGCTGAGGATAAATGAATGAGAATTGTAGTATTAATGCCTTGTTCATTCCAAAGTTATAAGCAGCATAGATAATGAAATGAAATTGCTGCAAATGAGAATCAAAGATACTGAAAACATATTGTTTAAAATAAACCATTATTTATTTAAGATTAATAAGCAATAACGATGATTTGGGGACCTGATCATATAGATGTTATGGCAAAGACAAAAGTAGATGAATTTGAAAGGGGGTACAAAAATAATTTACATAGTTCATATTCCATATCTATCTCACCCAATATCATTTGCTAAAAACATATTCAGTCATGGGTGGAAAAAAATACTGAAGAGAATCAATAGATAAACTATCAAAATTTAATCCTCCACTATCTCAACCTGATTTATCATCTTATAAAACTTATCAGTTTGTGAACAATAGAAATATACAAAGATTATTGTTGGCTACATACGGGTCATATTCCTCTAAATTATATACTATCACGAACAGGTCATATGGAATCACCTTTATGTTCTTGTGGAGACTATTCATAAATTTTATGGCATTATCTATATCTCAATGCAAAAATAATCAGATTGAAAGAGATAAAATATTAAAATCAGTTTTCAAAAGATTACCAATGTTAAAGATATAATTCATTTTCAAGGATTTACCAACCATTAATAACTATTCTTAGAACCAACTAAAATGATTTCATAGAATATACATTTAAACATTTTCTTAATTTTTGTTTTGTTGCATTTTATTAAACTTTATTAGTTGGGTATTAGATGTCTTTTTTAAAGTCTGGCATGACTTTCAAGCATTATACAGATGTTTAAATTAATTATATAGAATATTTAAACCTCTATCATATCTACATCAATTGATTTGCCAGTCACTCACCATCAAATACCTTATTCTTGAATGTTTATATGGCACCAAACTGGGCTTGAACTAGGAAAATTTAAACTAAGGCAAATAACATTTTACCCACAAGATTTCTGATGTATGCATCAGTTGATACAAATATTATTACCTTGGGTCTTGAAACAACAGTTCTGTAGGCTCCTAGTTAGAATCCAGTCTGGAACAATGTACACATCTAGGAATAAATGACCTGATAATAATCTATGATCAAATGGATGGAAATGTGGTGTAGATGTAAATATTTCTAAAATTTTGTTTTTTTTACTTCTAAAGATGAGAGTTCAAACACTTATATTATTAAGTCTGTCATGATCCTTAGGATCCATAAAGCCAGAGCTTAACCCAGTTTTTATGGGGTCTAAGTGGCAATGATTACAATTCTCCTCAGTGAAAAATACATCAGTCCATCACAGGGTTATATTATTATTAAGGACAAGCCTGTTTTGAAACATTTAGATTTATAATCAAGCTTTTAATTTTATGATATACGTAGAAATCCCAAAAATTCTAGAGAAGCAAATGAATGTTGTAACCTACATATGGTGAGCTAATATGTTTTTTTAGTTTACTAGAATTTCACTCCCCATGAGAAGAACTAATAATTTTCATCATGATGAACTCTGGTCGACAAAAACAAGGGATACAACCACAGAATTTAAGCTTATTAAAAACAGAATGCAGTGAAGAATGAATCATATTTTTGAAGTGCAGTATTAATTCTGGATAGATTTTAGTCCTATCAGACATTATCAGCAGAGCTTTGTCTTTCCTAATGAGCATTAGTAGCAACTAAGGAAGTAAAATAGCTATAACTGATAATGAAAACTGGTTCTTAGATATAATTTATTGAGATACAACTTGTTATATATAGCATTTGCACAAAACTCTTGTGAGGCTTCACATATTACACAAAAGATGCAATGTTGTATCTAAGCAAACATATACATACACACACATATACATATGTGTATGTGTGTGTGTGTGTGTGTGTGTGTGTGTGTGTGTGTATTTAAAACTGTATCTTAATATATCCTCATTCAAAGGAGACAGAGATTAATAGGGAGGTTAATGTGAGTTTTGATGCTCATAGCTAAGAGTGTTGTTGTTGTTTAACCTGTGGTCAACTGATTGTACAGTATTATTTTCAAATTCACTCCAGTCTTGCCTATCTCATCTTATACACTAAAGTGTATCTCAGAGTAAATGATGAAAATATGTTGTTACATACATACATACATACATCCACACATACATACATACATACACACATACATGCATACATACAGGCATGGCTGTGTGGTAGGAAGCTTGCTTCCTAATCACACGGTACCGGGTTCAGTCCCACTGCATGGCACCTTAGGCAAGTGTCTTCTACTATAGCCTCAGATTAACCAAAGCCTTTTGAATGGATTTGGCAGGTAGACACCCATCACAGCAATTCTACTGATGAACATCAGAAGCTTCTTGTAAAACAACAGCAAGAGTAAAATTGCAAACCTGGGAGAACTGTCTGCATGCAATCAAGCTATATGCATTGTACTCACAGAGACTCATCTGTCTGCAGACATACATGATGCTGAGATACACATACCAATGTATACTGTGTTCCACATTGACAGACAAGTGGAAGTCACGGTGGAGTTGTGATGAACATCCGTGAAGATGTCACAGCATTGACACTGATGTTACATTCAAATGCATTCTGCGACACACTCACAGTACATCTAAAGCAACTTGATGAGGTAATATGCACATTATACCACCCACCCGATGCCTCAAACTACGATGGCCAGTTTGAAGAATGTCCTACAAAGATAAAGGAAGATCTCACAAACCTAGAACAATGCTTTAATGTACTTCTGTTGCGTAACTTTGACTTGCCCAACATTAGATGGCCCAAAGGTGTCATAACTTCAGGACTGACACGAAAAGAATGCAATCAGGCAGAATCTCAAGTAGATCTCATTGAAATAATGTTTATGGAGCAGACCATACTTTCCCCAACCAGAAATAACAACATACTGGATCTCTGCTTCACAAACAATATTGACCACAACATAAACACATCACCATCTACCCATACAGACTATAACATGATAGAACTGTCAATATATGGTCCAAAGCAAATTAAAGAATCATACAACACTGCTAGATCCCAAGTGCTAGCCAACCTGAACTTCTGCAAGGTTGACTGGAAGTCCATCAACAAAGAGATACTCCAGCAAAACTGGCTTAAAGGTCTGTCTATGTAAGACACTGACATGAAATTCAATGAATTCATGTCAATAATGTGAACCATATGCATTAAGTTTGTCCTAGAGAAGAAAGCCACCACACATAAGAACATTATTCCTTGAGATAGAAGAATCTTAATGAGATGGAGGATAAAGACTTCAAATCGCTTAAATAAGGAGCCTAATGACAGCAAAAAGCCCTACCCCAAAAGGGCACTCTTTGAGACTAGGAATAAAATCAGACTCTCTCATGAAAAATAAAGGGTAAACAGAGAAGCCACGGTCGTAGAAAATATAAACAGAAACCCTAAAGTTCGCAAAAGAGTCTGCCTCAGTGTGATACAGGATAAGGCCACTGTTTGATGAAAAGGACTCACTGACTGCAAACCCCAAGAGGATAAGTGAAGCACTCAATAGACAATTCCTAAGCATTTTTACCTCCCCACTAGAAAACATGAAAATAAGCAGACCTGATGCCAGTAGGCAGCGCTGGTAATGATCAGGCTCATATGGTAAGACAGCTGTGTATGATTTCATAAAGATTTCATATATATATATATATATATATATATATATAGATTTGGCTTTGGATGTAGTTTCTAGCAAGCTTAGTCACTGTGTTGAGGCTTGTCCCCTGTAGATGGAATCAAAATAGCTAAGATTGGCAGTTGAAACCTAACTGTGAGGTTCATCTCATCAAAGTCTCAGCTTCTAGCATTCATTCATCATTCTGAAAGAAGTTTAGTATGAAGCCAAAAAGTATGCGATAGGTTGTCAAATGTTATAAGAAAGCAAATACAAAAATTAAAACTTATTCTCCAACAATATTTAATTTGGTCTAATTCTATAGAATCCATAGATTTGTTCATTTATTCATCTTTTATAAATATTCTCCATCATTGTTGTTTTCTGATAATGCACTCCATCACATACAATAAATGAACGTGTGTGTGTGTGTGTGTTTGCATGTGTGTGTTTGTGTGAATGATATTTCGGTCATGTTAGTCTCTTGCTAGTCTGAATTTCACCTACTGGTGCAAGAGACTGACTCAACCAAAATAAAATGTATTATCAATCTCTCTACCATAGTATTGATGAGTACTCTTTTTCCATCATATATGTATGTATATATATATATATAT
>NC_068984.1:66775177-66777203 GCF_001194135.2 Octopus bimaculoides
TATATATGTGTGTGTGTGTGTGTGTGTGTGTGTGTGTTTTACACATATATATACATATATATATATCATCATCATTATTTAACATCTCCCTTCCATGCTGGCATGGGTTGGACAGTTTACCAGAAGCTGGCCAGACAGGAGACTGCACCAGATTTTTGTGTCTGTTTTGGATGGCTTTTGCGGCTGGATGCCCTTCCTAACACCGTATGTATATATAAATATGTATATATAAATATAGCTGCCATCATCATCGTCATCATCATCGTTTAACGTCCGCTTTCCATGCTAGCATGGGTTGGACGATTTGACTGAGGACTGGTGAAACCAGATGGCTAATATATATACATATATATATATATATATACATATAACTGCATATTTATAAACACATATATATATAGATGCATATATATATGAATATATATATATGTATACATATGTGTGTGTGCGCGTGTGCACGAGTGTGTGTGTATATAATCTATTAGTTCAACTACCACCATCACCTTCAAAACTATCATATTCAATCACATTCTTGTCACCAAACTCATCTCACCATCATCATTAACATCACCATCTTCTTGGTGTGCTCCCGCCATCATCAACATTTCAACATCACTTCTACAAGCATCATTCCCCTCGTGTGAGTATGTGTGTGTGTATGTATTGACCCAGCAAACAGTGATGCCACTACATGACCACAGCTTTAAAGCTGAAACAAGTTAAAAATTTATATATATTAGATACACACGATACACAAACATACACACACACACACACACACACTCACATATGCATACATATATATATATATATATATCGCTTAGTTTTAGAATGGTAGCAGCTGATGAAGGAAATATTCTCTATGGGGCCTGTGTGTTTTCTGTGCTCTGTTTATGTTCTGTTTCTCATTTTGTCCATGTTCTTTTGTAACGTCCTGTACCCAGATATGCATCTATATATACATGTAAATGTAGGTATGTACATAATTGTACGTATATATGCATATACTCACATATTATTTGTATCTCCCCTGAATCACACTGAATCTCCCCGAGTACTATATTAGGGTACATGTATCTGTAGAGTGCTCGGCCACTTGCACGTTAATTTCACGAGCAGGCTGTTCCATTGATCGGATCAACTGGAACCCTCATTGTCGTAACTAACACAAGTACTAACACAAATAAATGTATGACTGATACTATTATGCTTAGAGCTCCTAGTAGATTTTTATATTTCAGCCTGCTTTCAGTGTAATGGTTAAATAAATATTATACTTAGTATTGTTAACAAATGTACGAGAAACCAAAATATGAGTTTAGATAACTAGTTCTTATTTATTTTTCACTGTTCAGGCTGTTTGATCATCTGTTGTGGTTAAATACCCAGATGAACTTGTATATCTAATGCAAGGTTCCATCCAAACTGAATGCTGAAACATACATAGGAACTAATAATATAAACTTGTGCTTATCTGAATTCCTCACACACACACACACACATACATATATATATAGGTGCAGGAGTGGCTGTGGGGTAAGTAGCTTCCTTACCAACTGCATGGTTCTGGGTTCAGTCCCACTGCATGGCACCTTGTGAAAATGTCTTCTGCTATAGGCTCAAGCCAACCAATGTCTAGTGAGTGTATTTGGCAGATAGAAACTGAAATAAGCCCGTTGTATATATGTGTGTGTGTGTGTGTGTGTTGTTCCCTATCATCATCGCTTGACAACCAATGTTGGTGTGTTTATGATCCTGTAACTTAGCTGTTTGGCAAAAGAGTCTGTTAGAATAAGCACTATGCTTACAAAGAATAAGTCCTCGGGTCAATTTGTTTGACTAAAAAAAAGGCAGTGCTCCAGCATGACTGCAATCAAATTAACGAAACAAATAAAAGATAAAAGAATATATATATATATATATATATATATATAGCCATGACAAATATATTTTGTGACTTATTTTTTGTGACTTATGGATTCTTAGACAGCTTAAAATTGGCTGTAATGGATATATAATACTGTAC
>NC_068984.1:66777661-66779873 GCF_001194135.2 Octopus bimaculoides
ACACACACACACACACACACACACACACACACACACACACATATATATATATATATATATATATATATATATATATATATAGTTGAAATATACAGTAAAACAAAAGATGTGGACAGGTGTATGAACAACAAGCAGTTGTATTAGTTTAATGCTCAGGAATGTTTCGAGCCTATAATAGTCAACAGAAAAGAATAACAGAAAATAAACAGAGTGAGAATAAAAAACTTGTGGATTTAGCGATCAAGCATGGTGACTGGTTGGGAAAAAATAGGTTTGGCAGGAGAGGTAGAAAGAAGAGGAGATAATAAAGTATTGGTGATCCCAAAACAAAGGTGAGCATGCGTGTGTGTGTATGTGAGAATGTGTAAGTCTATGTATGTGGCTAGTGACTTTGACGTGTGTGGATGTGTGCGTGTGTAAGTGTGCATCTGTAATGTGTATATATCATATAAATTTATATTAAGGGCAAGCGAGTAAGTACACAAGCTTAGCCACATGCTAAAAGAAGATGCCAAATGGCTCTAAACTTCCTTAAATATCACAGTAAACATGCGTTGAACTTGGGGGAATAAACAAAAAAGATTCACGAAAAGATTCAATTACATATCAATTGATTTCAAGATTATGGGGAAATTCCCATTTTCCATAATCAGTGTAATATAACCCAATGCATATTAATACAAACACTTATACATACGTATGTGTATATATACGTCTATATCTATATCTTTATATTTATATTATATACACATATATATATATAATGGAGAATAAAATGAATGGTTTACACCTGCTAGATGTGTCAAAACAATTGTCGTGATTAATAATAAATTCTTGTATATTCCATCTTCTGTTTTTCATTTGCCATATATACATACACACACACATATAAGCCCTGAGTGGTTCTCTCCACTAGAAGGGGAACTTCATCCTACCTTCTATTTCTTAGCTAACTCTCTTTCTCTTCATCTCTCACCCTGAAAGCAATTGTGGCACCACCAACAATCACCAATCAAGTTTCCCATGTACATCTATATATATATATATATATATATATATCAGAAACATATTCTGTGACCTTAAATTCTGAATCATCTGAAGGAACACATCATGAATGAATGTGCTCAAATTAATGTAACTGTGGAATTACTGCATTAGAATAGTGTGATCAATATTTTGAAATACTAAACTAATTCCTTATTATTTGTGCCTAAATTATGTATGTATAAACTATTTGAGTTCCACCTCTATTCTAACTGGAAGACTGAAAATCATACATAAATTTACATGTGTGTGTGTATGTGCATGTGTCTGCGTGTGTAAATATACAAACATAAATACACATATACATATATAAAATACTTTATTTGTATGTTAAACTGAAGATTTACAATAAGTAAAAATGTATAATTCCTGTTGTCGTTTGTTAAATTAAACTCTTAAATGATGTATGTAGAAGATGTGCAGATTTATGTAGTATGTTAAATGAAAAATCTAAATTATATTCTAATCTATTACTTGTTTCAATGAGAAGGTTTTGTCCATGCTGAGGCATCAGATAGAAAGTTCTATTTCCAGTCCTTTGTTAAACAGTATGCCTAATACTGTATTGCTGAAAAAAATAATGATGATTGAACTCCTTACCTATGCTAAACTGAGTCCTAAATTATTATATGTTGATGTTTCTTAATTCTAGTCTACTACACGCACACACACAAACAGATACTATTGAAACATGTGTAGTAATACCTAACTTATCCATTTTTTTTCATGTATTTGTGTTTGTTGCTAAGTGGTATTGGTTTCTGTGCATTCTTGTAACTTTGTAATTTGACAAAAAGAAACTGAAAGAACAAGTATCAGACTTTTAAAAAGTACTGAAATTTGACTTAACTCTTCAAGGTAATACCCCAGCATGGCTGCAGTCCATTGACCAAAACAAATAAAAAGTAACACACACACACACACACACACACACACACACACACACACACACACACATATATATATATAAATATATTCATATTTCTATGTATGTATGTATGCATATATGTATAATATATATTTTTCAATTCAACCCTTTTGTTTAATCGAAATCCTGAATGATGTATGGAAGAAATCCGTTTGCATCTAGACATATGTTAAATGGAAAACATAAATATTTATAGACTGAATGCATATTAATTTCATATATATATATATGTGTGTATAT
>NC_068984.1:66781126-66782014 GCF_001194135.2 Octopus bimaculoides
TATATATGTATACAGAGAGTGAGGGACAGAGAGAGAACTTAATACTACTAAAGTTTATTTATGCGTGTTTTAATTCCAGTGGTGTGCTAAATTGAAACCCTAAATGATGTATGTAGAAAAATATTTTAATTCTTTGTTAAATAAGACCCTAAATCATATATACAGGAAATAGTTTCATTACACTTTTAACTTAAACTGAAGGCTGAAGTCATAGACTCAAGTCATTAACTGTGGATAAATCAATCATTGCACTACATGCCTCAACCAAATAATCTTGTTTGAATTGAACTAAATGAAATATAGAGACTTTTATTAAATTCCCCTGTCACTTAGTCTAACTCTAATGCAATTTTCTCAAAGTGTTAGCTATTGGGGATTTTCACACCTTGTTCAAAGTCTTGTAAAATCTGTGTACTTTCCTACAACCTAGGAATTGAAAACATCATTAATATTGTTGTTGATATTATTATTGTCATTTTTCAACTATTATCAAAACAAATGTAAAAATAATAGAAAATTTGCTAAGTGTTAATGTTTACAGATATTCATGCAGTCTTCTCATTGTTCTAGGAAAACATTTCTGTTACCAATTTCCAAAACAAACTCATATTTTCTCAGTATTCTATTAACTTCAGTTTTTTATGTAAAAAAAAATATCAACCATGTCAAAAATGTTAAGTAACAGGTGCCAACGTGACTGTGTGGTGAGAAGCTTGTTTCTCAACCACATGGTTCCAGGTTCAGTCTCACTGTCTGGCACCTTGGTCAAGTGTCTTCTGCTATAGCCTCAAATCAACTAAAACCTAGTGAGACTTTTTTTTTGGAAGGGGGGGGGGTGAAAATAATAAATGGAAACTGAACGAAGCCTGTCATATATATGTGTGTGTG
>NC_068984.1:66782024-66787024 GCF_001194135.2 Octopus bimaculoides
ATATATGTGTGTGTGTGTGTGTGTGTGTGTGTGTGTGTGTGTGTTTGTGTGTATGTATATATATGTGTGTTTGTGTTTATGTGTTATGTGTCTTTGCATCTGTGTTTGTCTCCCACCACCACTTGATGACAATTGATGTTGGTGTTTTTACTTCCCCATACCTTAGTGATTTGGCAAAATAGACTGATAGAATAAGTACCAAGCTTAACAAAAAAAAAAAAAAGTAAATAAATAAATAGATAAATACTGGTGTCGATTTATTCAACTAAAACAAATTGTTCAAACCAGTACCCCAACATGGCCACAGTCTAGTGACCGAAACAAATAAAAGATAAAAAGTAACAATGTGGGTTGATATGTAATACAGTAATTACAAATATGATGTATGTCAAGACAAAGTGAACAAAATATCATAATAAAATCTTATAGTCCTTGAGTTTAAATCTAATGCAGATAGTTGTTATGCTGTTGTTTAGTCCTAAATTAGCCTTGACCAAGCAAACCTCTGATCAAAGGCACTCCAAAAATGACCCGTCCTCCTTTTGTGTGACTAGTTATCATTCTCATTGGAATAGCTTCCTTTTCTTGATATTGATTAATCTTTTTGCATTTAAACTGACCATATCCGGCCCAAATATTCTACCTGTTTCATACTGGAACTGGCTAGATCCAGCCTCTTGCACCTACCCGACAATGTTATTTTATAACTGAACAGTCATATCATCAAAATCTCGAAGCTATGAGACAATGCAGGATTAATACAGAAGAAAGTGAATATGTAAGCATTACACTTGAAAGGGAAATCTGAATACTAAAGGGTTAACATTGCATTGTTTGTCGCTAAGTCTGTGAAGTCTCACAGAATTGGAAAAACATTACTTCACCCAGTTATCAAAGAGGTTTTGTCAACCGTTATGCATGAAAAACCCAATAACATTATGAAGAAGGTCCCATTTAGTGATAACACAATTTCTCGAAGCATCGATGAAATGGCTAACGATGTCAAACATCAGCTCATTAATATCCTCCAGTGCTCTGAATTTTCTATACAAGTGGCTGAATCAACTGCTGTGGACAATCAATGTTTGATGATGGTATATGTCCGGTATTTCAGTGAAGACCTTCAACTTTGTGAGGAAATGCTGTTCACAGAGAATTTGCCACTTGATTCAAGAGGTGCAACTATTTTTCACACTCTCAAGTCTTTCCTTTTTGAACATAATATCCCACTCAGTAATATTCTTGCCTGTGCATCTGATGGAGCCCCTTCAACGATAGGAATATACAGAAGTCTTTCATCTCTCCTAAAGCATGAAATTTCACACCAGATACTAACTGTTCATTGCTTGGCACACCAGCATCATTTAGTAGCAAAGATTATGAATGGTAGGTTGAATGATGCACTACAGTTAGTTATCAAGACTGAACAAATTGAAGTCGAGTCCCTTGTCTGATCAAATTCTCCATTAACTCTGTCTGAGAAATGGTGAGGACCATACTAAACTCTTATACCCTACCGAAGTGCAGTGGCTGTGAAAAAGAAACTGTATTTTACGCTTTGATGAACTGTTTCATATAATCATATCTTTCTTTGAAGATACTCCACTATCCACTTCATTGATGGCTGTAAAGGTGTGATATCTTTTTTCTTTGTGATATATTCACAAAATTAAATGATTTGAATTAGTCATTGCAAGGAAACACAAAAACTCCCGTTGATTGTAAATCATTTATCATTACTTTCATTTTGAAGTTAGTATTGTATTCGAAACATATTCAAAACGTCAATTCCATCATTTTCCACAACTTGATTCTTTTAAAGATGAATTATTTGATGAGGATTTAACTACATATCACAACTATTTACAATCATTGCATGATAACATGGTGAAGTGATTTCAAGATGCTATTGCGCTGAATATCCCAAATTGGTATAGCAGTCCATTTGAGGAAACATCTGAAATTACTTTTGCTTACTTCATACCTGGTTGAATCTGGTTTTAACCATGTTGGAACTTTGCTTTCTCATAAAAGAATTGGACTGGATGTGACACAAAGAAAAGACTTGCAGCTAAAGTTGACAAGTTTGAAACCGAATGTATCTCTACTAGCTGCATCACACCAGACACATGGTTCTCATTAAAAAGTTTTATTCTTTTCTGAACTAAACCCACAATAAGGGATTTGTAAACAATCACATATTTAGTACAAACACCACTAACAGGGCAACAAATCGATGATATAGAGTGTGTGTCAAATGATATGGGGATGGCTAGGAGGTTTTGTGTTGGGTGTTGTGACAAGGTTTTTATTACACAGGTGGGCGATGGAGCATTTTTTGGCCGATAGGTGGGCAATATTGCAGTTTGGCATGAAAGGTTTGGGAAACACTGATACACACACACACACACACACACTTATGAGTGTTTGCAGTTGTTAATTGGTATTAGGAGGCATTCAGACAAGCCATGCTAAGAATGAAGGAATGTATTGGGTCATCCCATCAATAATACTTCTTTTGTTTTTCAAAATTAAGATAAACAAAGTTCTTTTTTAATCTAAAATATATTCTCTTTCATTTTCTATGATGCTCTTCCATTTACCTGGTAGACTTGCAAGGCTGCTCTTCCAAAATTCACTTGTCCACTCCTCCACTACTATTCTGACCATGTCTACAGAATTCATATTTTTACATTGAAATAATTTTGAAGACTGCAGAATAAATGAAAATCAGATGGGGCAATGTCCAGCAAATATTGTGGATGGGGCATCGTTTCTCATTGGAATAGCTCCAGCCTTTGGAATGTCATCCTTGCTGTATGTGGCCAAGTATGATCCTGATGGAAGAATACCTGTCATCTTAAAACCAAAGATGGTTGTTATTCTTCTAGCACAGGTGTTGATTAATGGATGAATGACCAGATATAAGCTTTTCTGCTAGTTCCTCAACAGTTACAATGGGATTTTTTTCCACTTGGGTTTGCAGGATGTCCTCGTGAAGCTCTACAGATCTTCCAGGATGAGGCTCATCTTCTAGGCTGCAGTTTTCAGCTTGAATTTTCTGGAACCACCATTGACACTGGCTTATATTTATTGTCTGATCCTCACACTTGTTGCCTTTATTGAACTCATAAAGCGAAATATGGCAAGTATGCTCCTTTGTTACTTCCATTATAGCTTTAAAAAAATAACTGTTAAGATCAAACTGAACTCTTCAAAACTTGCACTAAGAATAAGCAGAAGGTAAAAATTAGTACCTGCTTTTATAGCAAGTTGATGCAGGTAGTCTATCTCAACCCCACTCTGACTTTTAGTTCATGCAATTGAAAAACAGTATTATTTATGGGATGACCCAATACAAGAGTGAATTGTTATCCTCTGACCCATGTAGGTGGTCAGTAAATCCCAATGAAGACTCAAACAATGATTCCTCCATCTAACCTATGACAGCATACAAAGCAAACATGGGATGATGATGATGATGATGATGATGATGATGATGATGATGATGATGATGATGAACTTTATTGATGTTTGCTTCTATATCATTGATTTCTTTCCTGAAATTTATTTTGCATGATTTTTTTTTTCTTATTGCTATTTTACATGATTATTTTTATAAGTGACAACTATATTTGATAAAATCAGTTGCAATAAATTACTGGTACTTATTTGGAAAGTAAAGTTATCTCACAAACAATTCTACACTCTGGAATATGTAGATAAAATAAGACAGAATAGTATAGAATAATATGAATCTGTTATATTTTCTACTTTAAATATTTTTTCTGCCCTCAGAAATGGTATAAACAGCAACAAGAACCGGATGAACTTAACGAGTTAACATTTACGAAAAATAAAACCAGAAAGTTTCGTATTGAAAATACATATGTATTGTATTATATATATATATATATATATTGTGTGTGTGTATGTGCACACGTGCACATGTTGTATTTATGTATGTATCTATCTATCTATCTATATATATATATATATATATATATATATATATATATATATATATATATATATATATATATATATATATATATATATATATATATGTGTGTGTGTGTGTGTGTATATAAATATATATATATGATTATTTTAGTAGAGAAACTTCAGCAAATGCCTTTTTATTTTATATTTTCACATACAGACCCAAAGAGTTATCTGATGCAGCTTAAGTATCCAAAACCTAACAACACCAAAAACACATTAGACTAAACAGAAAGAAAGAAAAAAATGTTAAAACTGAATTGGAGGAAAAGAATTGTTGGCACTTTATTTATTTATTTATTTATCTATTTTTCTATGTATTTATTTATTTATTTATTTTCCTTTTAATTTGCCAAACAATGTTTGGTAAATCTCCAGCAGCATCTGTACCTCCTAAATGTTCTAATTCGATCAGAGCCATAAATCCTGCCAAAGAACCATTTTTATTCTGCTGAACTTGTTTTTCATTTGAGTAAATCGAAATTGCATGGCTATTCTTTGAAGAATCAGTTCTCAAGTCATATAACAAGACACATAAAGGAACAGTAGGGAGATTCTAATCTGAAAGCTGCTGCTGCTACTGCTGCTGCAACTATTCTAATTTACTAAGAATACTACAGCTTGTACTGTTTTAGCTACTACTACTACTGCTGCTGCTGCTGCTGCTGCTGCTACAACAACACTACTGCTGCTGCTACAATACTACTACTACTACTACTACTACTACTACTACTACTACTACTACTACAAGTACTGTGACTAAGTTGTTAGATGATTGGGTTTTACTTTATAATTTAGATTTTGAAACAGGCTTTGTTTTCTATTTGTGTGTGTGTGTGTGTTTGTACATGTCCCTGTGTGTGTGTACCTGTGCCTGTGTATGTGTGTTCTTTCATTAATTTATTTGCTTTACTTCTGATTTGTTTTATACTAAAATGGGTTAGACTAATACGTATTACAGAGGAATTGTTTTACAGCAAAACAGCTTCTCTGTTATT
>NC_068984.1:66789884-66798569 GCF_001194135.2 Octopus bimaculoides
TGGTTCGTAATACGGGTGACTCATATATATATATATATATATATATATATATATATATATATATTATATATAGCAGGGCTTCTTTCAGTTTCTATCTACCAAATCTACTCACAAGGCTTTGGCCGGCCCAAGGCTATAGTAGAAGGCGACACCCTAGTAACTAAGCCATGTGCCTCCACACATACATATGGCAGTCTTATACATTTTATGTCTACCACATTCACTCACTATGTATAAATAGATGCAAGCACATACATTGTTAGTCTTTGCACAGTTTACCAAATTTCTTTCACTAAGCATTGCTTAATAGTAAGAAGTTAACTGTGGAAGACACTTGCAACTGGATCGAACTAGAAACCATATGGTTGAGAGGCATACCTAGATTTAAATAATGCAGGCATACCTGGATTTAAATAATGCAGGTATCCAATTTTTTTCTAAATGTTTCTTTAAATTCACTTTCATCATACATTTTTCAAATATAGTCAAAGAAGGAGTAGGAGGAACCAGAGAAGAAGCAGGTGGAGGAGAGAAAAAAAAAGCAATGCCTATAATCTTTTCAAGTTCTCGCAGGCTGGTGAGACTGTTGTTACTTAACCCTACAGCAGCTTTTATTAGACAAATCAGAAGCATTCCAGTAGTGACCATCTTGCTTTGTGTGTATCAAAGATTACATTGTTCAGGCTACCCTGTTTTTTATCCCTTACCTTTTATTATGTGTGCATTTTTTTTTATTCTTATGATGTGATTGGAAGGAGCTTTAGCTGTTATTTCTAGTAATTTAGTGAACTGGGTAGAGTTATTTTATTGTTTCATAGCTGCTGATATAGATGGAGTTGATGTTCAACTTAAACATCTATAGGTCTGTGTCTGCAGGAAAAAAAAAGTGTTTTCATGTTAAATAAAAAAAATATAATACTTGCTCTCTTGTTCCCAAAATGTCTATATGAATATGTATGTGTGAGCCAGTTTGTAAGTATATATATATATATATATATATATATATATATATAAAATTACACACACACACACACATATACACTCACAAATACACACATAGAAATATATATATATTGTTGTCAAGATTTTATTATGGTATCTCCTGGGTGAATTGTTATTCAAAATTCAAGCATAGTTGTCTTTGTAATAAAATATGTTTAGATGTTGATGTTGTTATTATCGTTATTGCTGTTTTGATTCTTTTTTTTTCCTAAATATACTTTATTTAGTAGAGAGCTGATATAGGATTGCTCTGTTTCGTTTTTCCTTCTGTTTTTCTTCTTTTTGTTATTGTTTTTGTTTTAATCCTGAAGCTACAAGTCTGTCATCTTTAAGCATGCCATTGTTACACTGTTGATCGATATACTCTTGCACGAAAGAAATGTTATGAATATCAAACAGAGGACCAAAAGCCCTTTGCAATCTAATAAGTACACTTGTGACCATGGAATTAGATTCATGATGGAGTGGAGGCTTTATTGTTTCTATTTCAATAACTTGCTGTTTTGAGTTCAAATTCCACTGAGTATGGATTTGCCTGTCTTACATCAATCTGGTATTGATAAATTAAGTACCGGTATTAAGCTATAAAGAACTCAATTGATTACAACCATTCCTTGCAAGAAAATTGGCTTTATGCCAAATAAAAATTATTATTATTATTATTATTATTATTATTATTATTATTATTATTATTGTTGTTGTTGTTGTTGTTGTTGTTTTGAAGAGCTGGCAGAATCATTATTGCACCAGACAAAATGCTTAGAGGCATTTTTTCTGGCTATATGTTCTGAGTTCAAATTTCACTGAGACGGACTTTGCCAACCATCTTTTTGGGGTTGATAAAATAAGTACCAGTTGAGCACTAGAGTTGTTATTTCGTATGTGTATTTCATGTGCAAGATTCTTGATGTGGATATGTGTGTTGAAAGAAATACAATTAAACCTTGGGAGAAGCATTATGCCAGTAATAAACACATGGTAATAAACAAGGTTTAATTGTACTAGGGTTGATGTAATCGACTTATTATCTTCATTGAAATTGCTAGCCTTTGGCCAAACTTTGAAACCATTATTATTGTTTTAATAACATTGTTAGAGCATCAGAAAGCATTTGTTCCTGCTCTTCATGCTATGAGTTCAAATCTTATCAAAGTTAATTATACTTTTCATCCCTCTCGGTTCAATGAAATTAAATCCCCTGTAATGTACTGGGGTTCAATTTATTGACTAAATCATTCCCCTAAAAACTGATGATCTGTCAAAATTTGTCTACTCTTTCGAGCAAGAAAGAGCAGACAGATCTACCTTTCAAATTTACATACTACCATTATAAAAAATAAAAGAATAAGAGAGTTTATTGAACAAAGTAGTTCTAAATATATGAAACAGGCAGAAAAGTGATGTCCAGAAGATTTTTGATCATAGGTTTGTTTGATCAGAGATAGCTTGTGTCTAACCCTTTGGCATTTAAACTAGTCATATTTGGTTCAAATACTCCACCTGTTTTATGTTTAAATTGGGCTAGATCTGACCCTACAATGTCATTCTGAAAATAAATAAGCATCATCATCTCATCTAAGGTCTGTTTTCCATGCTGGCATGGGTTGGATGGCTTGACCACAGCTGGCAAGCAGGAGGGCTGCACCCAGTTCCAGTCTGATTTGGCATGGATGCCCTTCCTAACGCCAACCGCTTAACAGTGTGCTGGATGCTTTTACATGGCACTACACAAGCACTGCTACATGGCACCAGCATGAGTACTTTTTATGTGGCACTGGCACAGGGCTCTTGCAGGTCAATCCGGTTCCTAAAAATCTCAAACATATGAGATTTTGCATTATTAATTCAAGACAAATGTGAATAAATAAGCATTAAATTTGATGGAATAATTTAAAGGCTAAAGGGCTAAATTCAATGCGACCATAACTATAAAGTTGAGGTGCTTCATTGCATAGCCTTAAAGGCCAAACCCTGCAACTGCCATTGCATGGTTTCTGAGCTAACCACCTAATCTTATTTGTTTCAGTCAGTTTGTTCTTGACCAAACAAGAACAAAAAAATTTTAAAAACAAAAATGAGGTTTCATTCCTATTTCATAGTTGAATAGTTATCAATAAGAAAGGCATTCAACTGTAAAAATAATTGCTTCAGCAAATAAATAATCCAGCAATCATGCAAGCATAGAAAAAATTAATACAAAGTAGTAAACAAATAAATAAATAAATAAATTACTATATTGAAATCATGGAACAAGGATAATTATTACTCTCTTCATACCAAAAAAAAAAAGAAAGAAAAAAGATGGGGGGCAATAATTTTGTCATAAAAGTTTATATTCCCTATTTTAACCCTTTGGCTGAGAAACCGGTTGTATCTGGCCCAAATATTCTGCCTGTTTTATGTTCAGATCAATCAGATCTGGTCTCTCACACCTACCCTACAACATCATTGTTATAATAAATAATCACTTCATTGAAGTTTTGAAGTTACAAAATAATGTGTAATTAATTCAAAACACTGTGAATAAATAAGCATTACATTTGGCAGAGTAATCTGAATACTAACGGGTTAGGGCAACAAATTTGGATGAAAGCACTTTGGTTTCTTTCTCTTGTTTCAGTCATTAGACTGTGGCCATGCCTTGAAGAATTTTAGTTGAATGAATTGACCCAAGTACTTGGTATGTTTTGTAAAACCTGGTGCCTGGTACTTATTCTTTTGCTCTCTTTTGCTGAACCGCTAAGTTAGGTGTACATAAACATGCCAACACCATTTGTCAAACTGTGGTAGGAGACAAACACTTGCACAAAAATACACCCTCATATATATATATATATACACACACAGCAAGCTTCTTTCAGTTTCCATCTACCAAATCCACTCACAAGGCTTTGGTCAGCCCAAGGCTATAGAAGAAGATGCTTGCCAATGGTGACATGCAGTGAGACTGAACCTGGAACCATGTGGTCGGGAAGCAAACTTCTTACCACAAAGCCACACCTGCACCTAACATTCATTAAGTAAATTATTAAAATCATCATCATCATCATCATCATCATCATCATATTACCTCCCCACCATCATCATTGTCATTATCTTCATCATTTTAATGTCCACTTTTCCAGGCTTGCATGGATCAGACAGAATTTGTTCAGGCAGAGTTTCTATGGTAAGATGCCCTTAATTTCTCTATCCCTCACCAGTTTCCAAGCTTCATAATATTTCTCCGTGGTAGGACATATTTGCCTAGAAGATTGAAAACAGTGGATACCATTTGTATGATGGTGATGCTCATTTACAACTGTCACATGAAGCCATGATAGGGAAACACACATGCACACATTCACACATGCTCAGAAGGATACACAAATGCACATATACACATCTGATTTATTTCAGATCCCATCTACCAGAACCACTCACAAAGCTTTGGTTGATATGGAGACTATAGTAAAAGACACTTGCTCAAGCTGCCATGCAGTGAGAATGAACTCATAACCATGTAGCTGGAAAGCAAACTTCTTAACCATACAGCCATGGCTGTGCTTTATTTTGGTTGGACAAAATCCATTCTCATCTGCATTGTCTTTATTTTCTGAAAATTTCCAAAAATAATTGATTTTATTGGATTTATCTCTCTTGTTTGTTACTTTTAGATTTTAAACACATTCTAGATAGAGATATTGTTTACTGACCGTGTAAATAATGTCAGTTTTACAACTAAATTATATTACGTATGTGGAACTCTACTCTAAACACAACTATTGTTTATAATTCTGACCCCAGTATATTTCTAATACTTATTTTATAGAAATGAAAGGAATTTTATTCTTGGTTTCAACCAAAAAGAAGTGAAAGAAAGAAGGAGAGAAAGAACACTGAACAAAATTATTTATCATAAATAAACATCAGGATTGATTGATTTTGTAGCGTATGCTCTAATTTTAAGCCCAAGATTTCTATAGGAAACAGGGTTATCGATAACTATTACCAAAAAAATTGCATCAATAAATTTTAATATGCAGTGTTTTTCTTTTGATAAAATAATCATGCTTTAACCTTTTATCAAATTTTGGTGAAATACACCGCTCATATATTTCAATTAATTTTGAGAATAATCAAGAATTTTCAGGGATTTAGTAAAACCCTGCTGATACCAGTCTGCTTGTGATCACTCCTGATCCTGTGATAGAAGCTTTCTGTTTTAAATTGATCTCACTTAAAACCTCCCGTTTAAATTTCATGTTAATTTATGTTTCAAACACTGGCAAAACTATTTTATTAAACTATTTTATTAAATTTTTCCTTGTTTTCAAATATTAATTGAAACAAAAGCAGTGTAGTTTAACTGAAATATGTTAACAAAAGAGATAAGTTGTTGTTTGGTACATAACTTGAAAAACCTTTAAATAAAAGTCATAAAATGTGAGGTATTGCATCATAGGACAAGATATGGTCCTAGGAAGGTTACTCTAGAAAGAGTAAAGTAATCCTGCCAAACTGTCCGATTGATCTTTGGTGTCTTATCAAATAGAACAAGCAAAAGAGAGTCCAATATATAAGCATGGACGTCTAATTTGATAAAGTCTTTTAATACCAAGAGTTCAGCAGTTCATATCTTCCTTTTAATGCATTGTTCTTGATATGTAACTTACAAATTCTTTCCATCAGGTACTGCAAGGTGGTATATTTTGCTGCTGTAAACACTGAGAGCACTGGATATCCACTCTATGTTTCGTTGCTCTGTAGTACTGAGTTCAATTCCTGTTTTCAGAAACATCTACCTAAGCATTTACCTTCAGTGTACTGGCAAACGTTTCATCAACCAGAAGGTTTGAACTCAGAACTATAAAGAACAAAACAAATACCACAAGGAATTTTGTCCTGTGTTCTAATAATTCTGTCAACCCTACTACTCTGAATTGATACTCTATTTTATAGACCCCAGAAGGATGACTGGTGAAGTTGACCTCAGCAAGATTTGAACTCAATATAAAGAACCAGCACAAATACTAACTGCAAAGTATTTTGCCCTATGTTCTAATGATTTAACCAGTATCCCACTCTGGGTTGATTCTGTATTTAATAAACCCTATAACAGGGATTGACAAAGTAGTCCAAAGTAGTCTATGTGGTTGTCCCAGGATTTCATAAACACTTAAAACAGTTTTGAGCATTAGAGGTGCTGAATTATCAGCAAGCTGTTTTTTCCAGTGTTAGGAAGGGCATTCAGCTGTAGAAACTCTGCCAAATCAGATTGGAGCCTGGTGTAGCCATCCGGTTTCACCAGTCCTCAGTCAAATTGTCCAACCCATGCTAGCATGGAAAGCGGACGTTAAACGATGATGATGATGATGATGATGAATAAGATTCTATTTACAAAGGTGCATCTGAAATTCAATATAGAAATGCAAAATACTTAAGATGATCGTGTTGCTGGCATACATTTGTGTGTATATGTAAGGTTTATGATAAAACAGTGTATGATGTCAACTAGCTGTTTGACTTGGAAATAGAAGATGCAAACATTGAGTCCAAGTTACAAGATGAGCTCTTTGATATGTGTATGGATCTTAAAGCTGAATTTTTATTTAAAAACAAAAGTCTGAGTAAATTACTGAAGCAATATGAATACCGAAAATAAATACCTCGGGCTTAGTGCAGCTGGTGAATCCTTTTATTTTATATTTCCAAGTTTCTGTATAGTTAAGTGAGTTTTAGCCATGCAAATTCACTTTTAACAGAGAGAAACGGAATGAATCTGGATGAGGATGGTAATTTAAAACTAAAACACACTGATTTCCAGCCAAATATTGATGCAATAACTAATATTCACTGAACAGATGTTTCACATTAAGTATTCTGACTGTATCAATATAATATATGACTGAATTTTTATTGTTCTTTGTCAATTTCACTTTGCATTTTTGTTAAATTTCTTAAAACATTTCTTATTAAAAAGTAGTAGTGACACAAAAGAATGATGGAATTATTGCTTTTAAATCAAGAAATTTTCCCTTAATTCTACATTTTTAATTTCACTTTATAAATTTACATGATCTGGGTCAGTAAGTTATCAAAGATTCCACAAAGAGATCAATGATATCAGAAGTTTTCCGACCCCTGCTCAAGAAAGATGAAATACATAATTGACCTCAACAAGACTTGAACTCACAATATAAAGAGCCAGAAGTCATACTAACCACAAGATATTTTGTCCAATGCAATAAATGATTCTATCAATTTACTAACCTGGAGGGTTGCTTTATTTTATTGTCACCAGAAGGATGAAATATAAAGTTGGCCTTTGTGGGATTCAAAGTCAAAATGTTAAGTGTTGGAACAAATATGTCAGAGCCATTTTGTCCAACACTTCAATGATTCTGTCACTCTGTTGCCTGTTTTATTCACCTAGATACTCTGTAACTGTTACTATGTCTCTCACCTTTTACTCTTGAGGAAGATACAGATACATATGGTTGCTGTCTTTTTCATGACACATGAGCTTAAATTCTATTTGTTAGCCTTCTTTATCTTTTCTTTTGAGTTTAAGGAATACAATTTAAAAAGTATAGAATAAACAAAACCAATAACAACCCTATCATCTAGTTGCTAAAACTGGCAGAAAGAGCTGTGAGAGAGAGAGAGAGAGAGAGAGAGAGAGAGAGATGTTTGCTTGTGATTTTTTTATCTGTACAATATCTCAATGTAAATAGATATTGTATTAATGCTTCGGATTTAGTTTCTATTTTTAGCCTGACATATTTGGCTATGGAAATAAAAGAACAACAGTAATAAAACTCCAAACCAGAGACATGTATATCATATTCAGCTTTGATTACCACACAAAGTCACACACACAGACATACACTCATACACATAAGGATAAGGAAACATTTTGCACACCACATGAACATTGTCTCCCTATATTTCTCACTATCTTTTATGCACGTAATAATGCAATACACATATGAATTAACACAGGCACACTCAAATACATGCATATACAAATAAAGACAGGTGCAAATGCAGAGGCATTGAATCAGATCTATGCACATACATACACATACAAGCATGCATGCACAAGACACATAAGCACAAATACAGACAGACACATGTATGTGTGCATACACATAAATATACGGAAGAACCCAATCATAAAGTCATACACTGATTTATCATGGACCTTACATATACACATTTACTATATCACACAAACTTACACCTGCATACACACATACACACAAATGCACATACACATACATACATACATACATGCACACACAAATAAATCAAATTCTATCCAAACACTTTTTCTACATGCTCTATTTGACATGTTTCTTCAGATAGTGTTATTAATTCTTTGCTGTGAAAGTTGGTCTTGCGAATCGGTGAGTTTTAGTAGAAATTTATGCTAAATTTATGCTGAGAGTTATTTTTATTAGAAATGTATGTTTGAAAATTTCTATGATGGTATCTCACAAGAAATGACTTACTTCAGGATGATATCGCACATGTGTACATACATTTAATATATATATATACATGCATACGCACACACACATATATATATATAATCATATATACATATACATATAAATATACACATATATGCACATATGAACATACATATATATGTATATATATATATGTGTATATATATATATATATATATATATATAT
>NC_068984.1:66798791-66802001 GCF_001194135.2 Octopus bimaculoides
TATATATATATATATATATATATATATATATATATATATATTTACATATGTTTATTTTCATTTCATCTCTTTCTTCTTTTTCAAATGGTATGGATCTTGTTATTGTTGCTGCTGCTGGTGGTGGTGGTGTCAAAAAAGATTTTTGCTTGTTTTACTTATTTGTTTAAGATATAGGGGTAGAGGAGTTTTTCTTACTTTCTCTCTTTCTCTCTCTCTGCCTGCACTTCCTTTTCATGGTGTTACTTAAATATTTATATTTTGTTTGGATTTTGTTGTTGTTGTTGGTGGTGGTGGCAGTGTCAAAATACTTTTGGTTGTGTTTTTGTTGTTTTCTTGGTGGTGGTGGTGTTGTTGGAGTTCCCATCTCCAATACCATTTTCATGGTGCTATTTAATATTTATTTATATCTTGTTTGGATTTTGTTGATGTTGTTGGTGTCAAGATGATGATATTTGGCTGTTTATTTAGAAGGAAGCAGGGGGGCGGGGGCAGAGGGTTCCTCCCATCTCCTATTTTTTTTATGGTGCTAGTTTAATATATAGATCTTGTTCCTATCATTGTTCTTTTTCTATTTTTTTTTTCAATATTTTCATTTACTCTATTTTTATTTTTGTTTACCTTAATTTGATAACCAAGTTTGTTAGCTAGTTTATCAGGGAAATATATTTAGCATACAAAATGAAAAAGAAAAAAAGGTATAAAGAGTCACACTTTGTTCTTTGATCTTTTACTGGTAATTTTATCCTCTTTCTCTCCCTCTCTTCACTCCTTTCTCTCACTCATTCACTCACTCCCTCCTTCCTCTCCTTTGATGCATTTTTTTACCATTTTTTCCCCCTCCTTCTTTTCTCCTTTAAATAGTCCCATTTCTTTGATTCTTTATCTGAATTGAGACATTTTACTTTCTGGGAGATGTTTTCAGTACTAAACTTTCATCATTCCAAGATGATGGCGATGGTGTTAGAAGTAATGGTAAGCAGCAGAGAGCAAGGGATAGAATATTTGCATTTCTATTCCAAATGTCTGAGTACTTGTGACATTTATTTATTTATTTATTTGTTTATTTATTTATTTGTTTGTTTATCTATCTATCTATCTATTTATTTTTTGTTTTGTAAATAGCAATCTAGCTGTGAATTCATAGAAATCTCTACAGACGTGACACTTAGTTTCTTGGCTTAACTCCAGCTCCAATATTAATCTTGCCATATGAGTACTAAATTCTTTATAGTCTACATTTCTTTAATGCAGTCTTTCGAGATATGTCACAGAATTAGATAATTTCATGCTGTTATGAAGTGAGTAAATTACTACTGTTATAAAATATCATCAACCCATACATTTCATTTTTTTTTCCCTCAAAAACTAAGCAATGAAAAAATAACAAATATTTCATTAGCAATAAGCAGAGTGGTTAAACTAATGCAACTCTTTACCCACCAAAATACATAATGCACTGAGCCAATGTGTGAGAGAAAGAGTCTCCACATTATCACTTACTAGAAATAGAAGTCTAATCTCCCTTATATCAAATACTACCATCTTAAAACTGAAAGGACACATTGGATAAATCAATGTTAGATGTACTTTATCTGGAAAAAATAAAGACAAAACAAAAATACAAGTGGGTCACATCAACACACCTTTCAGCATATTTAGAACTTATGAGTCCAACAAGGGATCTCTGTGTAGTTTGGTCTGCTAAAATGAGCAACCACCTCTCCCACATCTCTCTCATGACATCTTGAAAAAAGAAAGTATGTATTCCAGTGGTGTAGTACAGAAAATATGTGGGATGGTCACAGTTGGAACACCTAACCATAGATATCAGATTCTAATATTGTACTTTGATATCAGATTCTAATATTGTACTTTGTATCCTATTATGATATTATTGCAGCAATATAGTTAAGTATTAGGTGAGGAAAATAGCAAATAACTGTAAAACATCTGCTTGCAACAAGTTATGCACATGTTTAAATTGCTGTATCCATATAGCCTATGTGCATGAAAAAAATCTGGCTGTGAAAAATATTTACTGGGAAGAAGAAAAAAATTTGAAGATAAAAAGAAAAAAACTGAAATCAGGTACAGGTGATGGAAATGTTATATTAACCGTTCAGTGACAAACTAAAGATGGTATCATACTCTACATTCTGCAACACTGAGTTTGTAATCTTGTTATTAAAATATAAATCACATTTTTTGACAGAAAATAGTTATAAAAAACAAAAACAAAAGAAAAACGATATAAATAAACAAAAAAAAAACAATAAAAGCAAGACATGAAAACTTCAAAAGAATTTCAGCAAATTATTTTGATTTCCAAACAGTGATTTCACTACCTTTTTAAGTCTATTAAAAAGAATGACGGAATTATGAAATAAAGCCAGAGAAATGTACTTTTCTTCCGCTTTTCTTTGAACTAACTATAAGAAGTGACAGATACATCCATAGCCATTCAAGTTTTAAAATGCTAAGCAGAAACTCATGATAAGGAAAGTGTATGTGTGAAAGTGTGTGTGTGTGTGTATGCAAGTGTGTGTGTGTGTGTATGGGTGTGTGTGAGTGTGTGTACATGTTCATGAGCATACATATAACTGAATAGAGAAAAAATATTGATGAACAATGAACAGTTTTATTATTCAATATATATGTGTGCATGTGTGTGTGTGTGTGTATATATATATACATATATATATATATATATATATAAATGAAAAATTCTGTCTAATGATGTAATGAAATAAGTATGTAGAGTAAATGCTTGGGTTGGTTTACCACTAAAATTCCAACTTGAACTGCAACTGAAACAAAGGTGCTGTAGACGAACTACTATTATCTTACTAAGGATGTTCCTTAATTCTTCAATGATGGTGTTGATAACTAATATCCTTTATTAAGGATATTCCTTAATTATTCCTCTCTGAAGATGGAATAGTTGGCTTATATGGAAATCTTTGCTCAATAATCTATGCACCATTTGCACAGATATTCTAAGAAACAGCTTTACACATTATTTATTAATCCCTTATTTAATCTAATCTAACTACTCAGTAATTATATATTTGAATGATAAATTACATGCTCTAAAGTGAGACCCTGTTTTGCTCATTCATTCTTTCTTTCTAATCTATCTATCTATCTCTATCTAATTATACATACATACATGCATATATATATATATATATATATATATATATATATATA
>NC_068984.1:66802161-66807357 GCF_001194135.2 Octopus bimaculoides
GGACGTTAAACGATGATGATAATATATACACACACACACACACACACACACACACACACACACACACACACACGCACACACACACGCACACACACACACATATAGATACATACATATATATAATAGAAATATCATGTGTATGTATATCACATATATATTACACACACTCACTTTCACTCTTTCATACAGACACACACATATTTTGAAGTTGTACATGTTTGGTAAGTAGCTTGACGTAAGATTGTGTGTTGAAAGTAAAACATGTCAAAACAGTCATTTTAACCAATTACAAACACAGAAAAGTAGCAATTGTGCTTGCAGGATGTTGTTTTCTTGATGGCACAATGCAACTGAAACAATACAAGTACACAAGCTTACAGCAACTAGTGTGTGCCTGACAGAAATCATTTACCTGCTCCTATTCAAGGAATCCTGTCTTTCCAAAGCAGTAATGTTTTGAGTATTTGTAACACCCTTGTATTGTGGTGAAATATATTACAGGGACTTACTGTGAACACTTTCAAAAATTATTATTACCAGCATCTACACTCATTCGGATCAAAGAACAATGAAAATCTTCATATCTTTGTCCAAAGTTTTCTGCAATTCAGCAGACAACAAGTCCTGGAATATCTGCCAACAACATGGGGAATTATCTATAAAGATCTCTCATACTTTAAAACACCACACACCTGAAAGGATTTGTGTCATTAAAAAGACCACAATAAAGACAGTCAGCAATATTATGTAAATATAGATTAGATATAATCTAACAAATATCATAAAGTATAAACAAGTATCATAGAGTAGTTTTCTAGGCTTGAAATTGATAATTTCTTTATATGTAGCAATCCGGCCAGCAATATTTCTGACTTACCACATTTTTGACCACATAACTGGGTTTGTCCAATGAGAATCAGCTTAGCTAATTCAAATTGGTTAAAGATGTGTTGTAGTCACAGCTTCAATTATTCACTAAATATTGCCCTAACGATATCTCTACCTAACATGTGCAAACCCAAACCAGAATGGAATGAATCATCAATAGATTTTCAGTGAATATATACTCTATATCATGAATTGAATGCTCTTTTCTTTTGCCTGAAAAATATGTTTGAATGTGTGCGTGTGTGTGTGTGTGTGTGTGTATGTATGTATGTATGTATATTATAAAGTTAATGTAAACAGCAGGTTGCAACGTTTCATCAAAAAGGAGAATTATAATTGACACTAAAAGTAACTAGAAATAAAAGCTAAAACACTCTAATGCTGTAGTTAATGCTATGAATGAATACATATACACTAACAGGGACCATAATTGTCTGAAAAATACTGACCAGTTATGGTCCCTGTTAGTGTATATTTTCATTCATGTATGTTAGCTATAGAATTAGAGCATTTTAGCTCTTATTTCTAGCGATATAGGTGTTTTTTAACACCCTAGTCACTTTTCGTGACAATTATATATGTATATTTGTGTGTGTGTGTGTGTGTGTGTGTGTGTGTGTGTGCATGTGTCTATGTATGTATGTGTGTGTGTGTATACACACATATATGTATATATATATACATATATGTATGAGTGTCTGTATGCATGTGTGTATGTATATTTGTTTATCAAATGATATACACTTCAATAAAATTCAAGAGAAAGGGAAAAAATAAAAGCAAAGCCACTGATGGGAATATAAACTAGCTAGCTCTCACTTCCGTTGGCCTCTTAATCTGAGAGTAGGAAGTTGTGAAGTCCCTGTGGTGTAAATGAATAAGCAATGCATCTGCTCTCCAAGTGGTGTGTGGTTAAATTCCCACAAGGATTTTTGTTATTTTCAAATTATTGCTACAAATATTGTTTATAAAAATGTATCATAGTCATCAGCTTTTTGCTTAATTTATTCATTTATTTATTAATGCTTCAATTTTCTAATAAAGCCTGTTATGTAGTTAAGAAGATTGATTTGCAGCCATGGTGCCCTAGGTTCTGTTTCACCATAAGGCATTGTGGGTAACTTTTCAGCCTCATTTGTTTAGCAAAGAAAGTGTGCAGAAGCCCATCCCATCGTAAATATATTTGTGGGATTTTGTTTTGCATATGTGTTGTGTGTGTGAAGGGGTGATTGTATTCATATATGTATGTGTGTATCAGTGTAAATTAATGTATTAGACAAATGTTCATTATGGGTTTTAGGCTACATACATTTATGCTAAGGACTGCTTAATCTTTTTAGAAGCAGAGATCAACAGATTAAGTACAAGACTAAGTACTGACATTACTAATACCAACTAAAAAGGATTTTGTTGTATCACAGTATGGTCTGAAACATAAACAAGTAAAACTTTGGAGTAACTGAAAGCAAACTGTCTAGGTTAATAATAGATAAGTCCCAATATCCTATAGAAACTTCAATAGCATCTCTAGACGTTGTGATTTAAAATCCCACTGGATATTTAAAAACCCATGTTGTTCTTAAGTTGAAATAGATATGCTCTGTGTGAGTTTTGTATATTTGATAAACTTTGCATAAATTAAGCTGGGTAGAGGTGACTGAGGCAAATGATGGAGAGAAATATAGGAGAGGCTCAGAGGCAGGGGTTGCAGTAAGTATTTGAGGGTATTGAGAGTAATAGCAGACAAAATAAGTGTTAATGGTGGTGAACAATATGGATAAGAAGGAACAGAGAGGAGATGACTGGTGGAGACAGTAAGTGGAGGCAGAAAATGTGTAATGGAAATGGTTTAAGATGGGGAAGAACACTCAAACAACCAACACTCAAAAGCTGCTTTTTACGTGCCACAGGCATGGGTGCAAGTTATGTGACACCAGCATCAACCACGACTATGATCTCTCTTGGCTTGATTGTTCTTCTCAAGTACAGCATATTGCCAAAGGTGTCAATGTATTTGTATGTAGGTATGTATGTTTATAAGTGTATGTGTATGTGTGTGTACAAGCATGTGTGTGTATGTAGAGTATAAAATTTACATGTTTCATTTGGTGTAGGAAGAAGAATTATGTGGTTGCAGTTGGAAACAATGAAAAGCCAGCAATTTTTGTTTACCTGTGTCAGGTTGTGGCCCTTCACTTGAAATATATGCCTCAGCCATTTGATATATTAGAGATCAATAAAATAAATACCAGGATGAAATATATTCTAGAATCAATGGGACAGAATAAAATGTTAAATGGTAGGAGCCTAACATGGCCACAGGACAATGACAGACAGTAATAAAAGAATAAATAATATGTCCACAGTAGAGTTTTGAACCCATGACCTTATTTACCTTATTTACTCAGCCATCATACCTTTCTTCTTATACCATTGCATCGCACAACATGAGAACACTCTCAATGCATATTGGAAATTCTTCAGAAATATTTCAAAATCTTTTATATGAAAAAATAAACAAAAAAATAGTTCCAAGTCATTAACTTGTTAATTATGTCAAAACCTTTTGATATAATTAACAACTCAACGACTGGCAATTGATTTATTTGAATTTCAATTTGAGTTCAAATTTCGATTTCGGATTTCCACTCCCTAATTTCGATTAATGAAAACACACTTTTTTCTATGAATTTGAAAAAATTTTAATTTGAGAAAAGTAGAATGAAAACAAAAGTAAACAAACAACAAAATAGAAATTAAAGAGGGAAAGAAAACTTTGTCATCATCCTTTTGAAAATAATCATAAGAAAAATTATCATTGTTGATCAAAACATTTAACTGGAACTTATGAGGGAGCTTCTGTATAGTTGTTTGATCTGCTGAAAGTAGCAACCAAACTTGTCTGGATACCACATTGTGTAATGCTAGCTTGCTACACTCTGCTTGGTGGAGGCGCAATGGCCCAGTGGTTAGGGCAGCGGACTCGCGGTCATAGGATCGCGGTTTCGATTCCCAGACCGGGCATTGTGAGTGTTTATTGAGCGAAAACACCTAAAGCTCCACGAGGCTCCGGCAGGGGATGGTGGCAAACCCTGCTGTACTCTTTCACCACAACTTTCTCTCACTCTTACTTCTTGTTTCTGTTGTGCCTGTAATTCAAAGGGTCAGCCTTGTCATACTGTGTCATGCTGAATATCCCCGAGGACTATGTTGAGGGTACACGTGTGTTTGGAGTGCTCAGCCACTTGCATGTTAATTTCACGAGCAGGCTGTTCCATTGATTGGATCAACTGGAACCCTCGACGTTGTAAGCGATGGAGTGCCAACAACACTCTGCTTGACAAACAAAGAGGATGATCATGTTTGGAGTGTCTTTGAATATAAATCTGCTCCATTATGTTTCTTTTGAAGCTACACAACAACACATACAACAGATCAGTTCTTCAAGACATTGTATCATAGGTCTATCACCAAATATTTCATCTTCATTTTGTGTATATAAATCCAGACCTGCTGGTATTAGCAAATTACATTCTTAGGAAAAATGTAAGTCTGTTCTAAAAGCTTACAAAACACATGCTAATTTTATAATAGTGTTACTGCACATTGTAGCAAATTGTTACGTCTTTGTGGTACCTATTTACAGATAGGTAGCCCATACCATTTAAGAATTAAGTACTCTGGGCAAGAAAGCAACATAGTGTTACCAGTGAGATATCGATTGACCACCTACTTTTTCACTTTGTCTGTTACTCTGTTGATTTGGTTATCTATCCTCTCATATCTCATCTATCAATTCATAAAATAACATGTGATAATGACAAAGCTTCTACATATTTTATTCATTTATTTTGCATTTTTGTATCATGCATATAGTGAACAATAGCGTCGTTAGTTATAACTTTCCATAGGGGCAATCACTGGTTCATTGCATTTCCTATGGTAAGAATGGCAAGGAAGTGTCTGCACAGCTGAGGCGGAATAAATACGGCAAGATATTTTTGTTTGAATGCACTGGTTGTATTGATTTTCTCAGTGATGTGTGTATCTTTTACCAGTGTACATTCGCAAATGATATACACATACATATATTTACATATATTTATGCTCACATACACTCTCTCTCTCACACACACACACACATACACACACATGTATATATCTATGTATATGTATATCTATATTATATACGTGTATATACATATGTATATATGTATACACATATGCATGTATATATATGTATACACATACACGCACATATATATATATATATATATATATATATATATATATATATATATATATATA
>NC_068984.1:66807854-66810156 GCF_001194135.2 Octopus bimaculoides
ATATATATATATATATATATATATATATATATATATATATATATATATACACATACACACATATATATGTACATAGATATATAATGAATTTAATGAGTGGAGTTCTTGATGATTGCCTGATCTGTGAGAAACAGTACACAATCCTCCCTCAAATCACACCCTACTGGCTTAAAGGAACATATCAGATAATCAGATGATGTGGTTTGGGATTCCCAACGCATAGAGATAAAAGACATGATAGTCGTGGCAGGAATACTAATTATCATAAATATTCTAAATCATGAGTGATCTGGGATTAAACAAACAACAGCAACATCAAGCTTAAATCACCAAACATTAGTCAACCAAAACCAAAAGCAATGTTAGGAGATGCTTGCTCAAGGCTCAAAACCCAAAATCACATGGCTGGGAAGCAAGGTTAATTAATCATGCCTGTGTCCGTGGGAACATCAACATGGAAGCCACTATGTAGCATCTGGATTTTCCTAAAATTACACTGAATTGCTTTGAAGAAAGAAGGGGTATTTTACATAATGTAGTTCTAGATTCTACTAAAAAGACAGTTTGATCTTGACAGGAGCACCTTTGATCATAAATCTTTCAATCAAGGTTAACCTGGCTCTAAACAACAGCAACAACAACAACAACATAGGGTATTAGGGATTAGAATCCTTAATCACTTTTCATGAGGTGATTAAGAGGATACAAAATGAAAGCCATATTTCACGCCACACCAAACCACATCGCATAACAACTATAATTTCTTTGTTTGTTTAAAATTCTGATAATAAAATGGGGGCACTGCAATGTTACTGAGATTTCAATGCAGAGTCAGAATATTTAAGATTTAAACCTCTTGCTAATCATATGATGTAAGGATTGAATAAATATAAGATAATGGAAATAAAATATAACTAAAAAAAAAATAAACAAAATGATGATACTTACAGCATTATACATTTGATCAACCCTACTTTACTTGCCTATTCACACACACATTTACAGATACATACACACATGCATATATATGTTTAATGCATTTAGTTTGCTAAATCTCTTGTCAGATAATGAAAATTTCAGTTGTCTTCTCCTTCAAATTGCATTTGATTGGTTGTAAAATCGGTGACTTTTAAGGATATCCATTAAAGAAGTGCTGCTGTATATTCTGCATGAGAGAAAATGGGCTTAGCTAGATTGTAAAAGGATGATATATGATGTAGAAGAGAAAATTACACAGCGGTGTATGTGTATGTACACACACACACACACACACACACACACACACACACACACATACACACACACACATGCACACTCACACATGTAAGGAGGCTTAATCCAGAAATATATAAAATCTTTTACTTGAAATATCTTGCTTATTTACAGGCTAAAACATTTCTTGACAGTGGTCTGAAGAATCATTATTTATAGCAATAAGGTTGATATAAGAGGCTTATTCCAGAAGATTACAAGAAAATAAAAGACAACTCTAAACTAGATATTCAGCAAGGAAACTAGATAGGATGACTTGCATAGTCTAAAGTGTGAAAAGTAATCCAATAATTCTTAGGCACAATTTCAGTAATAGTAAATGATTCTGCAGACACAGTAAGATTTCATTAGTAACATATTTTATACCAAGTGACAAAAGAACGAGATAATTTCACTAAACTAAGTAATAATAATCTATATCTTTATTAATTATAATTGTGCTTTTCATAATCAAAGAACTGTTCTCTTTATTTTTTGAAATGTTTAGTAAAGAAATTGTTGTTATAGGTACTGGTATTGCTGTGTGGTAAGAAGTTTGCTTTCCAACCACATGGTTTTGTGTTCAGTTCCTCTGCATGGTATCTTGAGGCAAGTATCTTCTACTATGGCCCCAGGCTTGCCTTAAGCATTGTGAGTGAGTTTAGTATATGGAGACTGAAAGAAGCCTGCCGTACATATATATATATTTATATGTAAGTTCATTTAGAGGTTAAGTAAGCCTCATTAAGGAATAATAATATCCAAGGAATTTACTGGTTTCTTACCTATTATTTTAAATCATCATCATCATTATCATCATCATCGTTTAACGTCTGCTTTCCATGCTAGCATGTGTTGGACGATTTGACTGAGGACTGGTGAACCGGATGGCTACACCAGGCGCCAATCTGATTTGGCAGAATTTCTACAGCTGGATGCCCTTCCTAACGCCAACCACTCGGAGAGAGTAGTGGGTGATTTTACGTGCCACCGGCACGAAGGCCAGTCAGGTGGTACTGGCAACGGCCATGCTCAAAATGGTGTATTTTAC
>NC_068984.1:66810435-66817834 GCF_001194135.2 Octopus bimaculoides
ATATATATATATATAAATATATATATATATATATATATGCACACATACATCTATGAATGTATCTGTGTATACGTGTGTGTGTGTGTATCTTTGTGTTTGTCTTCCACTACTGCTTGACAACTGTTATTGGTTTGTTTATGTCTCTTGTAACTTTGCAGTTCAGCATATGAGACTGATAAAATAAGTACCAGGACCAGGCTTGAAAAAATAGTACTGAGCTCAATTTGTTTGACTAAAACTCTTTAAGATAGTGCCCCAACATGAAAGTTGTCCAATGATTGAAACAGTAAAAGTTAAATGATACAATAATAGTTTCTTTTTCTTTAACAATATCAAACCACAGAGAAAATAATCTTCAACCTTAATAGAGGTGGTTGCAAGGTTGTACCCCCACCTTCACAACTACTGTATTATGCCTGTGATTAAGATACTTAAGTTTCAAGAAGCATGTTCACCTAAATCTAAGTTGGTACAACAATGCCATCAGTGGCAAGTCTGTTAGCTTGATTCCTCTTGTGGAACTGGAGAAAGCACTGGGGCATTACATCAGCAGTATACCCACTTTCAACCACTGCAAAATGTTAACAGGATTTTCAGTGACCTCACTGATGTTGGTTCCATGTAAAAAGCATTCAGTAAAGTGGCTGGTGCTAGGAAGAGTATCCAGCAATAGAAACCATGACAACGCAGACGGTAGAACTCAGTACAGGTGTCTGGCTCCCCAGCACCTGTCAAATTCTTCAACCCATACAAGAATGATGATGATGATGATAATAGTGATCCAGTTACCTGTTTGGGTTATGAGACTAAACACTGCTGGACATCAATACCATGGTCACCATCGTCAGACCTATGATCAAATGCAATCTAACTTTATCATATCAGAGAAAACATTGTCTAATGTAGATTCCTTTATTAAAGACAGTGGGGTTTGATTGAATGAAGGGAGATTTTGCTGTTATTCCTAGCAGTTTGAGCAACCATATATAGTGAGACTCCTTCATTGGGTTGAATGCCATGAGTATAGTAGAACAGTGTTAAGTACAAACAGATAAGTTCATAAGCAGGTTTCAAATCCTAACTGAAGTAATTTTCAGTTGAATTATTCTGTTAATACCTCTGGGAAATGCATAGATATCACACTCATTCTTTTATCTTTCATCTTCAGTCATTGGACTGTGGCCTTGCTGGGGCACTGTGTTGAAGTGTTTTAGTTAAGCAAATCGACCCCAATACTTATTTTTAAGCTTGGTACTTAATCCATTATTCTCTTTTGTTGAACTGCCAAGTTACAAGGATACAAACAAACCAGCACTGGTTGTCAAGCAAAGATAGAACAAACACAAAGATGGCGGGCTGGCAGAAACGTTAGCATGCCAGGCGAAATGCTTAATGGTATTTCGTCTGCCGCTACATTCTGAGTTCAAATTCTGCTGAGGTCGACTTTGCCTTTCATCCTTTCGGGGCCGATTAAATAAGTACCAGTTACGCACTGGGGTCGATATAATTGACTTAATCCATTTGTCTGTTCTTGTTTGTCCCCTCTGGGTGTAGCCCCTTGTGGGTAGTAAAGAAATAACACAAAGACACACACACGCACGCACACACACACGTGCATGCACATTATCCAAAATTCTGGCTACTTCCTTTTTCTTAATATACAATATCTGTACACCACTTGAAACACACACACTCTCTCTCTCTATGTATATATTTATGTGTGTGTGTGTGTGTGTTTGTGTGTGTGTGTGTATTTACACAGCATCCTCTCAGCTTCCAATTACCAAATTCATTGTCAAGGCTTTAGTGCCAACACAGCAGAACTGAACCCAAAATCACATGGCTGCAAAGCAAGCTCCTTACTATATGACCATGTGGTATATCTTAAACAGATTCATATCTACAAGACTAAAAAAGAAACAAAAAAGACTCTGATGAAGCTGTTTCAGCATATGCATCATCCCTAATACATTTGATGCAACATTATTTTCGTACTGCAGATTTTCTGACAAGATCATTTTCTTACTACATAAGGAACATAACAAAATACTGTTTTTTTTTCGTTTTTTTTTCCCCAGCTGATGACTGTCTAACTTGCAATGATATGTAGACAGCACCAAATACTTACTCACTATTCACTCTCAGCACAACCATTCAGTTATAGATATGTTATTTGTTTTAGGAAATTTCAAGAGAATATGGCATCTAATGAGAATGATAAACATTATTTTCTAGTTATACTTCTTTTCTCATTATAGCCAATTGAAAGATTGAGAACTTTGTAGCATACAACATTTTATGAAGTTGTTTCTCTTGTGATGTCTTGTTTTTTTTTGTTTTTGTTGTTTTTTTTGCATTTGAATGAATATTTGAATGAATACTGATTACTCTCTCAGGAACAAGGTTAGTTTTGGAAGATGAGATAGTATAGCAGATTTTTTTTTTGTTTTGTTTTTGTTTTATTTTTCTGATCCCAAATCACTTACTGGTACTTGTATTATTGAATCTAGAATGACAAAATGTCAAATTAACTGCAGCTGGTTTTGAACTGAAAACTATGAAAGATGGAAACAAAATATTATGAAGTATCCAGTTCTGAGATTATATGATTATTTGGTCATCTCTATAAAGTGATATACATTTCTTTAGAAACCCTATGTTCCTATCAAAGCATTGCTAAGTACTGGTGACATATATTGTGTTAAGGGAGGAGTAACTGGACAGTAAGTAACTGTTTGTTTTGGTGTTTGAACATATCTATGTAAGTGAGACAGCAATCAGCTAGGGAAAAAAGTGGTATTTCATTATGTTAAAATACAATAAGAAATTACCTTGTCAGGAAATCTCTGGTTGGAAAATGATGTCAAGTCAAGGGTTAATCGAGTCAAGTCCTTAATAGGAAGATTTGTATAAAATATATTCATATAAAGGTTAGAAACAGAAACAAGAGATATGACAGTGTCACTTCTAAGACGTTATAAGATTTTTAAACATTATTCTCTTGTCAATATTTAGCTTGTGAATGTTTGCACAGCAATCTTCGACAATCTTAAGACTGCTTATTGAATATGATTGAATGTAACATTCTCAACATGTAATTTATTGATGCATTATTTGCTGACACAAACAAACAATTGTTTAAATACTTCATCAAGGCAGGAAGAAGAATTTCAGTCTAAAGTAGAAAAAAAAAATGAAAGAATCTACAATTGCTTGAGATTTTTATGAGATACAGACAGCAATTTTCTCTACTCTACATGGCATTTGAGTTTAAAATGAATGTCTAAATGGATTCTAAAATACTTGACAGAAATGATGGAGTGTCTAACTAAATATATTCCACCATTTAGCTTCACCCTTCTTTGTTTTGAGTTCAAATCTTGTTAGTAGCTGACATTGTATTTTATCTCACCAGGGTTGATTAAATACTAATTGAACTAAATTGATCCACACCTACAAATTCATAATTTTGTTCTAATGTATGAATTCAGTTTTAATTGGGGCAGATTGATAAAATCATCATAGCATTGGACAAAATTCTATGACCCTTTTCAGTCTGAATTCAAGGTCTATCATCTATTTGAGATTAATTTAATAAAATTGCCAGTCAAGTACTTGAGCAATTTAATCAACTATACCAACCTCATAAATTTGAGAACTTTTTCCTCTGACAGAAATCAATATCAACTTAACAAAAGGCAGTGAACTGGCACAAATAATGGAACATCTTTAGATGAGTAAATCCATTATGCAATACAGTGCATTTTTTGACAATTTGAAATATAAGTTATTTTGAGTTTCAAAAAATTATCATATGATTGTAATCTCACCATAATCATCATCATCATCATCATCATCGTTTAACGTCCGCTTTCCATGCTAGCATGGGTTGGACGATTTGACTGAGGACTGGTGAACCAGATGGCTAGACCAGGCTCCAATCTGATTTGGCAGGGTTTCTACAGCTGGATGCCCTTCCTAATGCCAACCACTCTGAGAGTGTAGTAGGTGCTTTTACGTGCCACTGGCACAAAGGCCAGTCAGGCAGTACTGGCAACGGCCACGCTTAAAATGGTGTATTTTACATGCCACCAGCACAAGTGCCAGGAAGGTGACGCTGGGCACAGGTGCCATCACAATTTTGCTTTCGCTTGCCCCAACAGGTCTTCGCAAGCCGAGTTTTGTGTCCAATGAAGGAGAAGCAAAATGATTACATTATATGTTTTATTTCTCTGAGGTAACAAAAAAATAAAAAATAGAAATAGAAATGAGTTTGTTCTGACTAGTTTCAAGCTTTCTTAAGTCTTCCTTTGAGAGAGAAAAACATCCATTATTCTGTTGAACAAGTGAGTAGTACCTTATATCTCTATTTAATTGATAGAAATTTGAAGCCATCTCAAATGACCAGAGTAATTTGCACAGCAGTGCATGCTGTGTCAGCAAGGATTATGTATTTAATTCATAGTGCAATACACAGTATTTTTAAACAATTTAAAATGTAATGTAAAATATACTTTTTTTGTTTTTTATAAATTTGCAATTTTAGCCTTGTTGTGAAAATTAAACAAAGAGGTAACACTACAGGTTTTATTTTTCCATTAGCAGCAAAAGTATGTTTGATCTGATTAGTTGTTAATACTTCTTACATCTTCATCAAAGAAACTATACTCATCTATAGATGAGGAACATCAGTCCCATATTTTTTACCCAAATGATAAAACCTGTATTTTACTTTTCATGGTGAAGCTAAGATAGCATGTTTATTTAAATTCTTTGGACTATTTAAATTCAGTTCTCTCTTTTAGAAGCTCATATATTATGTAATTATTTAATCATTTCAATTGATTAATCACAGTTTCACAGTCTTTCACCTAAGTAAGAAATGAACTCTAACACAATATTTTCATAACAAACATACTCTCTAAGAATTGCCGTCTGGATCTGCAAGTATATATGAAAATATTTATTAAAGATCCAACAAGATCTGCAGTATATATGAAAACACTTATTAAAGTATGTTGCTATTTCAGTTTTATTTTCAATTGTTAAAGCTCAAAGAGATCAACCATTAAACTTTAATAAGACTTTCTAGTAATCTGTTACATAGCACATCATATTTAAATAAGGATGAGAACATTCGAAAAGCTTCTGTGATCATCTGCATAGCCAGCAGCTTGAAAGTCATACTTCAATAAAACATAATATACTGAACTACAATGAATACTAACACAAAACTGAAGCTGGAGGCACAGCATATCTGAATTAGCGATAATATCTCCGATAATGAATCATTATGATTGTCCTTTCAGAAAAGGAGAGGAAATGATTTCAAAGCAGAACCATGGGTACAAATATTCTTATGAAGAATTACCAAAAGAATAAAAGCAGTGAGATAACAGAACATCTACACAAGATTTTGCTATCAATAGTCACCATTTAACTGTACAGAAAATCTAAGCATTTAAGTACTGGGAGGCTTATTGTAATGAACTGAATTATTAAAACATGAAAATGATTAGGAATTATATTACAATGTATCCCATAAATCTATATTGTTTTTAATATAAGATAGGGTTCAATTCTGCTTTGTATTCTTGATAATGATCTTCCCAAACTTTACAAATGTTGCCCACCTCCCTTTCTCCAATTTTCCCTGTCTTCCCCCTCCCATCCATTCTTGCAACCCCCCATCCACTACTACTAACCTTGTATCTTGAGATGCTGCCTGAACACATCATCATCACTACTGTTTATCATTTATCTCTTTGGAGGTACCACCAATTTATTCTCATTCTCTCTCCTGGATGTGAGTAGCCATGTAGCTTCTTTACAGCATGAACCTGCTCTGCCTCAACCTCTTCTCTCATACTTTAACCTCCATCTAGCATAAAGATGCACCCCCTATTTCCTTGGGTTTAATAAGTTTGTGAGCTGCATGGTGACCTCAATAGTGCATCCAGTATACATTGTAAAGTGGTTTGCATTATAGAAAATGCAAGTAGCCATAGAAACCATGTCAAAGGAGACACTGTAGCACAATGCAGTCTTTGGACCCATTGGAACTTTGCCGAACTGCCCAGCCCATATCAGTATGGAAATGGACATTAAGTGGTGGTAGTGGTGGTGGTGGTGGTGGTGATGACAGATAATGAGCTAATGACATGCCTCAACTTACAGATTTGTTTTTTCCAGTTATACTACACATCAGCTTAGCTGAATACCATACAGTGCAACCCAACATGCAGTAGAAGATTGCATGAGTAGGTGAGTCAGAGAAATATATTTATAATTGTGGAAGAGCAGCACTGTGTGATTAAGTTCGTTTATGAAGCACATGGTCTTAGGTTCATTCCCACTCATGGCACTTTGTCTGACTAAGTGCCTTCTGCAACAGCCCTGGACTGATCAAATCCTTTGATAGACAGAAACTATAAGAAACCAATTGTGTGTGCACATGTGTGTGTGTGTGTGTGTGTGTGTGTGTGTGTGTGTGTGTGTGTGTGTGTATGTGCATGCATGCATATGTGTATGTGTGAAAGTGTTTGTGCCTCTTTGTTTTGACATCACATGACAGTTGTAAACAAGCATCATCATCATACAAACAGTGTTTTTTTTTTGTTTCTAGTTTTCTGTGGAAACATGTCCAGCCATGAAAAGAAATTTTAAAAATCTTGCTTGGAAATACATGAGAGTTGATGACAGAAAGGGAACCTTACTATAATCTATCTATCTCAATAAATTCCTTCCAGCTTGAGGAACTATGGGCATTGATAAATGATAATGAAAAGTAAAGGAGTATTGTAGTTTCGAACCAGTTCCTTTACATCAACATATCTTGCTGACTACTACTTCTCTGATGACATCGACTAGAGAAGAGTTGTATTGCAAATATTTTGATGCCAGAATCTTTCAAGTGTAAAAAAATTCTTGCATCAGTGTAAAAGCTCAAATCATAGTGTTAGTTCTAGGAATCAATCAGGTTAAAGCAAATATCTTTGATCCTGATTAGGTTCAATTTACTTCTAATCACACTAGAAACACTGCTGTCTATAGAGACATTGATTTTGTAAATTTCATAGGAAAAAAAAACATACTTTTACTTTCTGAGTCATAGTTGTTTGATATTAAGAATTTCCTCATTTTTTAAAAATCGCTTTTAGCTGATTAAAAAAAAATGTTGTTAGAGTAATTTTTTTATATGGCAAGAGGGAAGGTTTTGGCAGAACAACATTGCATCCCTAGAATGTACAGCAGCCGTTACTTAAACAGTTTAAACTACATAACTGTTGTACAGCATTTGATACACATGTATTTGTCTCTGTTATTCATATATAAGCCATTGGTCACTTTGAGTTATTTCTAGTTAATGCTTGCATTCTTTTTTTTTTTTTTTTTTTTT
>NC_068984.1:66817844-66820182 GCF_001194135.2 Octopus bimaculoides
CATTCTTTTTTTTTTTTTTGTTTTCATCTATCTTTGCATTCAGAGTTCAAATTCTGCTAGGTCAGCTTTGCCTTTCATCCTTTCAGGGTCGATAAAATAGGTACCAGTCAAGCATTAAGTTATTGAAATTCCTGAAATTCCTGGCCTTGTACCAAAATTTGAAACCTGTATTTGTTTTGTTATCATCATCATGTATTGTACGTCTGCAGTGCATTGATAGCACTGAAACAAAGTCTTCCCAATTAAGGGCGAATTCTCCAGCTGCCTTGTCTCTCTTGTCCAACCAGCTCATCCATTATGTACTTTTCCAGCCTCTTGATCTACTATCCTCTACTCTTCCTTCTACATTAACTTTTGTTTAATTTCAGTAAATTACCTTGCACAAATATGTTCTACTCATTTTTTATATTTGTCTATATTCCTTGAGTGCTGGAAATAGGTGAGAACAAATGTTATGCTGAGGATGGCTATTCAGGCAGAAATATGTTTTCTTGAATGTCCTCTTATAGCTAGACAATAAGTTTTTGATTTTCTTTGATGGTATGTTAGCTTTGGGAAAATTTTGATTTTTGAAATTGTCTCCCTTTCTCATATAGAGCTTTTCTCAATTACCGTTTGATAATTGCAACATCTTCTTTTACCATTGAGCCATGTACCTTCACCTATAACCTATATATACATATATATATATATATCTATATTCATATAAAATTAGTGTACATTTAAACACATAAGAGGTGCCCTGTCAAGACACCTAACATGCTAGAAGGGCCAGTCAAAATCCAAACGCCGGTTAGGAGTAATTTCGAAGGGAATGAAGGAATGAAAACTAAAAGCATTTACCATATTTTGTTACAGGACCATGGCTCCGAACTTTAATTGGCAAATAGAATAATTTGCTCGGTGAAGTTCTCATCAGCAGGTACGCCAAAGATTAACATATAATTATAAGGCAAAATAGCTCATGTCTCATCTTTATATATTATAATTTTTCAAATCCACCATGCAAGCACAGTTTTTGTCGGTAGTTTTTGTCGCAGTTTTTGTCAGGACACCTCTTATGTGTTTAAATTTACACTAATTTTATATGAATAATATATAATCTTTTGACTATTTTTGCATGCTAGGCCACTGGTAGAAAAATTTCTATAATTTTCCTACCCTGTATATTTTTCCTAATATGATTTTAATAATTTGAAGTAAGTCGACATTTTTATTTGCTGCTGACAAAAACTCTGCTTGCACAGTGGATTTTAAAAATTATAATATATAAAGATGAGACATCGGCTATTTTGCCTCATAATTATATGTTAATCTTTGGCATACCCACTGATGAGAACTTCACCTAGCAAATTATTTTATTTGTCAATTAAAGTTCGAAACCATGGTCCAGTAACAAAATATGGCAAATGTTTTTATTTTTCATTCCCTTTGAAATTACCCCTAATCATGCTTTGGATTTTGACTGGTCCTTCTAGCATGTTAGGTGTCCTGTCAGGGCACCACTTATATGTTTAAATGTACACTAAATTTATATGAATAATATATAGTCTTTTGACTATATTCTGCATGCTAGGCCACTGGTAGAAAAATTTCTATAATTTTCCTACCCTGTATATTTTTCCTAATATATAAATATGTATATATATATCTCTATATATATATATATATATATACATACACATATTGAATACATGAACATTGAAAATGACAATAACAAACATGAGGATTTGCACATGAAATGTATTAGTTTGACGTTCAGTAAAAGCAGAGAATCTTTGATATTTTAAGCATAGCTCTTCATTGGAAAAGAAAAAGGGGTAAGGGAAAAGTCCAAAGAAGTAAAGGAAAACACCAATGGCACATGTGTACTTACATTGCTGGAGTATATATATACTCTTGCAATGTAAGTACACGTGTGCTGTTGATGTTTTTTTCTTACTTCTTAGCTGCTGGAGTGGCTGTGTGGTAAGTAGCTTGCTTACCAACTACATGTTTCCGTGTTCAGTCCCACTGTGTGGCACCTTGGGAAAGTGTCTTCTACTATAGCCTTGGGCCCACCAAAGCCTTGTGAGTGGATCTGGTAGATGGAAAATGAAAGAAACCTGTTGTATATGTATATATATGTGTGTATGTGTATATGTTTGTGTTTGTCCACCCACCATCGTTTGACAACCGATGGTGTGTTTATGTCCCCGTAACTTAGCAGTTCAGCAAAAGAAACTGATAGAGTAAGTGCTAGGCTTACAAAAAATAAGTCCTGGGGTCAATTTGTTCGACTAAAGGCGGTGCTCCAGCATGGCTGCAATCAAATGACTGAAACAAATAAAAAAGAAAA
>NC_068984.1:66820192-66820909 GCF_001194135.2 Octopus bimaculoides
GGTTTCTCAATCAAATACAGAAAAAACTGTGAAGTAACCTGTATTCTTTTGTTCATCAGTACACGTATGGTCAAGATATATAAAAATAAACAAGAATCAACCTACCACGATGTAGCCATCACAGTAACGATGACTTTTGTTCACAATTATATATCCCTGAAAGAGATTTGAATTTATCCAGTTGCATACATATATCTGTGTATGTATATATCTGTATATGTACATATACATACAAACTGTATATATATATTCTTAAAAGTAGTTGCAGAGTTAAATTGATATGTATTTTTCGAAGTACATTTCATTTTCAACTTATCTTTTCATTGAGAACATGTCTCTTACTTTGAGGATTTGTAAAAAGAGACATCCACACTGACAGATTGTTATCAAAGTAAATGCTTATTCTGGATCTATTGTAAGAATGAGAAAAAAAAGCAAGATTTTTACATCTTTCCTCTATCATATGAATATATATATATATATATGGTTTGTTTTTACGAACAGAACCAGGAAAATTCATGAGTCACAAAAGAATGACTTAGGAAAAGGGTGTTAATTCTTTTTATTATTATTTATAGCTGAAGTATGTCACTGAGCAATACACAAAGACACACACATATTTTCATGCATCTATAGATGTTTGTGTGTGTGTTTGTGTGTGTATGTGCATATATACACACACATACATATACATGCATATATATATATATATATATA
>NC_068984.1:66821516-66822374 GCF_001194135.2 Octopus bimaculoides
ATATATATGTAAGTATATATACATATATATATGTATGTGTGCATATATATATTATATACATGCATTTATGTGTATGTATATATATATATGTATATTATATACATACATTTATATGTGTGTATGTATGTATGTATATATATATATTTATATATATATACACATTTATATGTGTGTATGTATATATGTACACACACACAAACATACACACACAAGCACATCAATTTTAAAAAAAATATAGTGGCAGTGAAATATTCTTATGTTTTTCCCCTATATTAGGAATACACTGATAAGAATATATACATATACATATATATACAAAAATGTCTATTTTTAACAGTACAATAACCCTACAGGGATACAGATAGATACTTAGTAAAGATTTTCTGTAAAAGATATCAGAAACATTGCTTTTTTTTTTTTAATGTCATAATATTGATTTTCTTCTCTTATCCTTTTTTTCATTTTACTCTTTGATGTCAGATTTGTCATAAAATACTGATGGTATATCAGAAGCTAAAAGCCTAGGTAAACTATCGCAGTATACCTATGATTAGCTTATATGGAAGAATAACATTTTAAATAAAATGCAATAATAATAATAATAATAATAATATCAACAACAACAACAACCACAGTAGTAATAATAACAATAATTATGATGATTATGATAGTAATAAGTTACTATTATATATATATGTGTGTGTGTATGTGTGTGTGTGTGTGTGTGTGCACAAATACACTCTCACACACGCTGATAGGCAAATATCCACATAGAGGGAAAGAGATTTGAAAAATATATATAGGTGAATACTAAACTTAGAGAAATATATAAATTTTCATTTTTATTATGTACATAAA
>NC_068984.1:66822384-66823062 GCF_001194135.2 Octopus bimaculoides
TATATATATGCATCTATGTATGTATATACATGTATATATATGTATATAGGATGATAACAAGTCTGCTCCCCTTCCCACTGCAAGACACTTTGGACAAGTGTCTTCTACTTTAGGCTCAGGCAAGCTGAAACTTGTGAGTGGATTCAAAAGATGAAAGCTGTAAGAAACTCGTGTATGTCTAAGTGTGTGTTTGTGTGTGTGTGTGTGTGTGTGCGTGCATGCAAGTGCATGAGTTTGTGTGTGTGTGTGTCTGCTTTTTTTGGCATTGCGTGATAGTAGTAGAATGATTATCACTGTTACACAAGCAGTGTCATTCATTTTCAATATTCTGCAAGAACATGTCTGGCCATGGGGAAATATTACTTTGTTTGGAATCATATAATGACTGGGAAACAGAAATCTACCTCGAAAATCTCTATCCAATCCACCCGAACACGGGAAAGTGATGTTAAAAGGTTGATGGTGATATATATGTATATGTATATGCACAGGAGTGGCTGTGTGGTAAGTAGCTTGCTTACCAACCACATGGTTCCGGGTTCATTCCCACTGCGTGGCACCTTGGGCAAGTGTCTTCTACTATAGCCTTGAGTCAACCAAAGCCTTGTGAGTGGATTTGGTAGACGGAAACTGAAAGAAGCCTGTCGTATATATGTGTGTATATATATATATATATAT
>NC_068984.1:66824078-66830157 GCF_001194135.2 Octopus bimaculoides
TCTTCCTCGGTCACGGGTGGATGGCCATCATATATATATGAAAATATATACACATATATGTATCCATACATTGAGATGCATATATATATACATATATACATACATATATATATATATATATATATATATATATAGATATATATATATATATTTACACCTTTTACACACACACACACATACACACACATACACACACACAGACACAACAGAGATTTACATATCCAGATTTATACAGTTAATCACATCTTTCCATGTAAGTACCTACACGTGTTTCCACTGCAAGCCAGTGCATATTATAAATTAAGCATCATGATGTACATTTTGGTGTTAATCAAAGGTGCTACATATATATATATGACAAGCTTCATCCAGCTTCCATCTATCAAATCCACTCACAAGGATTTGGTTGGACTGGGGCTATAGAAGTAGGACACTCTCCCAAGGTACTGCACAGTGGGATTGAACTTGGAACCATGGGATTGAAAAGCAAATATCTTAACACACACCTATGCTCTTGCCTACATAAACAAATAAATAAATATATATCTATATCTATATATGTAAATATATACATGCACACAGATAGGTGCATACACACAAATGTATGTACACATTGAAGCATACCTAGTTAAGCTTGATGTTAGATGAACTAGATGAAATCCAAGGTGAGAGAGTGACTTTCAGTGGTTGACTGTCATAGCATTTTGGTATCAGCATGTTTGTGTATATTCTGGGTGTGCTAGGTGAATACTTCATACATCGAAGTTGCTAAATTCATTGTAGATAATAAGCTCACTCAAGGGTGTAGTCATGGATCAAAATGAGAGTCTAATTCTGTCCCTTGTTATATAGTATCAGGGTAGTTGTTCTGATATAGCTTGTACACTCCACAGCTTGTTGTTTCATGTGTATTAAGTGAAACGTGGTATGATGGGAGAGTGACAAGAATAAGGATTGAAGTAAACAGCTTTTCACCAGTACACATCCCATTTACAATTCACTTTTACACTCTCTGTAAAAAATATATCCTATATTTTTAGCACTCTGACTTCACTCTTTCCTAACTAATTAATTGCTCACCTACGATTTGAATTCTTTACCCATTCCTTTATTTGCATTCTATTTAAGCTCATTCACCACCTTCTTTCCCTTTTTCTCTTTATATTGAGTTTTTACCTATATAAGACTTTCTTTTTCTTATTCACTTTCACACTTGCTTCTAATAAACACAGCACTTTCATGGTGAGAAATTGTATCTTAACTTTAACTTGTTTCAGTCGATAGACTGCTGGGGTACCTCTTTGGGGAATTTTTACTTGGATGAACAGCACATTACAAATTAAATATTTCTCAAAATAAGAAACTTATAGCACAAACTTAAAAGATTTATCTAAAAACAAAATCAAACAGATCAGTAAAATTTGCAGGTAGGTAAAACAGTAGAACACAGCATCAGCAAGTGGTTTCAATATATCTGTCAACAAATGCTTTCTCATAGACAAAAGAATTCTCATGTTTGGGGCTTGTCACTATGAAACAGGTATGAATATGTTTGTGGCTTATGATTGGCTAAAATTACCCAAAATTTTCAAACTTAAATAGCTAATAACTCTTTATTCATTGATTTATGGCAAAAACGATTTTCATGGCATTGATTAGCCTATAATTACACTGAATATGAAATCAATTTGAACCGAAATTGACCTTGGCAGCCAAACAGAAAAGATCCAATTCACCTTAGAAAGGTCAGATATTCTACTAAACTCCTCAAAATTCTTAATTCATTTCAAATTTATAAAACCTAAAGTGATTCCTCCCCTTATATGGAATCTTTACTCTCTTTTCTATATCTTTGTAAACTCTCTCTCCCTCTCTTACTCTGGCAACTGTTGGTGACTGCAGCAATAGTCCCTAGCCAAATTTCCCATGTGTGTGTTTCAAATTTAATTAAAAACAAAATAAAAAACAATGTGTTGTGTATTTCATTAGAAATATAATCATGAAAGGTTATAGGCAATGCTTGATATATCATAGTATGTAATAGTTCTTGCAATTCTCAGTATGTTAGTTTATATTTCATTATGTATCATCTGACTGACCAGACATGGTAGTTGATATTGCTACTATCACCAAATAGTGACAGCCATAGAACACCATTTCAGAATGTCCAACACTAATTGACCAGAATTTACTGGAACTGGTATAAAGTGAGAATGTAATTAATTCCAATTCCTTGGAGAGAGAGGGAGAGAGAAAATGAGAAAGAAAGATAAAAAAGAAAAATCAGATGTGTGTCTGCAGAGAAAGAAAAAGAGTTGGAATGAAGGAAGGAAATATAGAGCATGAAAGAAAGAACGAATGAAGGAGAACAGAGAGAGAGAGAGAGAGAGATATGGGAAAACAAGTGTGAGAAAGATATTACGATAGAAATAAAATGGGGGTGGGTGTGGGGTGAGGTAGTGATGGGGGTAGAGAGGAAAAAGAAATAAAGGGAAAGATCAAAGAACATTACAGGGTGATTGGAAGTAGTAACAGCAAATGAAAATTGAAATGTGGACAGAGAGAAATAACAAGGAGGGAAAGCAGGTAGGAAAGAAGGAATATTAAATAATATTAATATATTCACACTATTAATAGATCGAATTCTGATAACCATTATAATCAGACTTCAGAAAGAGTGAAAAATTATTATTATTATCATCATCATCATCATCATTATTATTATTATTATTATTATTATTATTATTATTATTGTTGTTGTTGTTGTTGTTGTTGTTATTATTATGATTATTATTGTTGTTGTTGTTGTTCTTCTGCTTCTTACTATTATTATTATTAGTAGTACTACTACTACTATTATTATTATCTTTATTATTCATTGGTTTGAGAAATACATCAAGAGTTTCTTTTCTCACTATTATTATTATTATTATTATTATTATTATTATTATTATTATTATTAATTATTTTAAAATCATTATTTTTATCATTTTTATTATTGTAATTATTAGTGTATTGCTTTTTGTTCTAGTTTTTATCATCATCATCACCATCATTATTATTATTATTATTATTATTATTTCAGTTTAACATTTTTTTTTCTTTTTACTTCTGAATTTGAGATTCATAGCTACATTAATATGACTGCAATACCACCAGGGAATATTCTTTTAGTCTGGAATAAAGAGTCAAGGAATTATTCACATATTGAGTATTGTCTGCAAGCATGATATTACAATAGATACTTTGGAAAAGCAAAAATTTTCTTCCTGTGTAATTTTCTTTTATTTCATATTTTATCTTAAATTATTTTGTGCAATGTTTTTTTTTTCCTATTTTAAAGAAAAGAACAAAGCATTTTCTTTTTTTATTTACTTTATATAACATTTTTTAAAAAATTCTTTGGATTTTTTTTTTTATCAATATTTAAAGTTATTCATGAGAAACACTGTTCATGTAAGAATATCTCCTTGCATTAATTTCAATTATTATTTAATTTATTAGCACTGATTATATAAGCAAGATAAGAAAAACTCAACTATTAATGTCATAAAAGAACACTTTTGTTTATATATAAAGCTATAAAATGATGCAATAAAAGAGAGAAAGCTCAAATTTTTCATGTAAATTTTTTTTAAAGAGAAAGGACAAATAAATAGCTATTTCTGTTTACCGTTATTAAGTACTGGGATCAATGTGATCAATTATATTCCTTTCCCCCAAATTTGTGGCCCTTGCCTTTGTTAGAAATCATATTTCATTTCTCAGTTATATTTCTATTGTGCTTTCACTATGCAGCCAAGTACAGCTCTGTATATGCAGTATTTTGTTTTCTATTTTCTTGTTGTAGAGTAAGTACTATACATAATATGTTTAAAGTGCCTAATAATGCTACTTTCTGTGTGTTTTTGTTATGTGATTATATCATATTTTTCTATAAAATCATATTTCCAATAGCATTTACTTTTACATTAACTATTTCAACTTTCAGTTCCCACAGTCTGGTTATGGCTATTTCCAGTTCTTCATATTTGGTAAATTTCTCAATTTCTTTTAGAGATAAAATGTCTTCTGTTGGAATTGACACATCAGTTAACAAATACTTCTATTCCTGATTGTCTTTGACAAAAATATCAGCGCAATTAGCCATAATTTGCCTGTCTGCATGAATTGTCATGTCTCCAAGTATGGTTACATTCTCAGAAATTTTTTCTTATATATATTTGTAGCATCTCTTTTCTCTGTTTATTTCATGATACTGATATAATCTGCAGTGCATGAAAGCTCTAAATTTGTCATGATTGTGAAGATAGTTGCTCACCATCTCCACAGAAAAGACAGTTGCATCCACTTTAGGAATCGCTAATCTAAAAGGTGAAATTACTATAAGTGGTGACATTACAAACAAAAATGAGTAAACTCTGATCAAGCAGATCCCTGATCAAATGCATTACAACTGTTGTGTTTTTACTAGTGTATATAGAAGGTGACATTATATACTGTCACTTCATTTTTTAAGACAGTAGGGTTTGATTTAAGTATACTTAGCTATTGCTATTTGCTGATCAAGTGACTTGCATAATCTATGTCAGCAAGTTCAACCCATGACAGTAAGTCCAGCTGTCGCTTGATGTTTAACCTATGCCAGCATGGAACCTGGATGTTGAATGATGATGATAATGATGATATTATAACTTAGAGCAAGGATTTCAAAATATTTTCATGTCCTGCACCTCTATGAAATGTTTGATTCATTTTTGTACCCCATACAAGGGTAATGACACATTTGAAAATGAAGAAGTTAATTTTCTAATAACTATTTTTATTTTCTTTTAAATTGTACCACATGTAGATTATTCATTTGTTACGTCCATTTTTCCATTCCTGTATGGGTTAGATGCATACATAAATAAGGTGTTGTTTTATAAGTAGATGTGCATTTTGTCACTAAACTGTTTTACATATAAAGAATTTCTTATTCTACACACTGTCTTCAAAAGTGCAAAATCATCAGACAATGTGCTGGCAAGAAAATGACAACAATATCATCACTTGTAACTCCGTGATTTTTAGAGAAGTGCAGATGTAAAAATATCACACAGACATGTGCATATATAACAGATATATACATACATATTTATGGATATATGCACAAACCTGGTTTTGGTTTTATGCATCATAAAAAACATATGTGAAAAGTAATGAATTCCCTCCACCCACTCACCCAAATACTGAAAATACATCTTTACACAGAATGTTAGTGCAAGTGCATACACCTAAATATATGCACACTAAATCTGCTACTAGATATTTACAAACCGCAGGAACTGTCTTAGCTCAAAAAGTCTTGTCACTTTCTCAATGGCCAGCTTGAACTCCATGAAAAAGAATGTAAGTACATAAATATCAAAGAATACACATGCACGCACACATGCCATCACCATCGTTGTTGTCGTCATCATTGTCGTCGTCATCGCCGTCATCATCATCATCATCATCATCATCATCAAACATCCTTTTTCCATGCTGGCATGTGTTGGAGACCCTGAGCAGATACACACACACACACTCACACAGGCATACATATATATATCATCATCATCATCATCATCATTTAATGTCTGCTTTCCTTGCTAGCATGGGTTAGATGATTTGACTGAGGACTGGCGAACCAGACTCCAATCTGAATTGGCAGAGTTTCTACAGCTGGATGCCCTTCCTAACGCCAACCACTCCGAGAGTGTAGTGGGTACTTTTTATGTGCCACCACACACACACACTATATGGGGTGGAGAGTTCCCGTCATGCATACAAACATGTGAGTGAGTGTGTGTGTGTATGAAGGACTTTGTTCAGTTATTATATACTAATGTCACTCACAAAAAATCTATAGTAGAAGACGCATGTTCAAGGTTCAGAACATCAAACACTCTCCTTTCACCGAGTGCCAAGCTAGTACATTTCTTGTGCATGCCCTCACATTTGTCTTACCTGTTTTTTTATTCCTTTATTTGAACTGTTTGGTTATTTGAATTGACTGTATATATATATATATATATATATATATATATATATATAT
>NC_068984.1:66830723-66831454 GCF_001194135.2 Octopus bimaculoides
ATCCGTTAGAGAAAAAAATTTGTAGCTTGGAATCAGTAGTTCTTTGACTGCTATTTCTAAATTCTCAGTATGTTGGAGAAGCAACTCATGCTAATCCCTGTATATTTATGATTATATATATATATATATATATATATATATCAATATATATTTTGCATCTGTGTTTTAATATATGTTTTCATTTCAGAACCTGTTAAAGTGTCAAGATATGCAGAAAAAAGACAATAACCAATGAAATAAAATGGTTAAAAAAAAAAAAATTAATAATAAATGGAGGAAAAAGTACAAGTGTGTCAGTATCAGCTAGTAGTTATGATTTTACTTCTCTCACCTATTCACTATTTGTTGGTGATGTACAGGTTTGAAGTGTTACAAAAAAAGAAAAAAAAAATTGCTCTGTGCCAGTTATGTGGACTTGAGGTTAACTAATCCTTAGTTTGAACTAACCATGTGCTTTTTATTGATCTGTAACTTATCATATAACCGAATACATTCAATCAGGAGGAAAATTGTGCTATTTTTACGTACACTTTTGGTGTATGTACAAATGCAACATATTTCTTAACTTGGAATAATTTCTAACAAAAGCAAGAAAAATGATGCTTTGCATTCAGAGTATGCATGGCCGTACAGATCAAATTTACCTAGTTAATTCAAGCCATCAAAAAGGAAAAGACACATGAAGAGTGAAGAGTAAGCTGTTCTGTATAATGTAATTCTCTCTCCCTCCC
>NC_068984.1:66831499-66834575 GCF_001194135.2 Octopus bimaculoides
ATATATATATATATATATATATATATATATATATATATATATATATATACACAATGTATATATCATATACAATGCCACTTACTACTATGGATTCATGTTAGTATCAAGGAATGTGGACAGTAATCTTAGAATTTAATAGTAGTTACAGAAGGAAAAATGTGTGTGTATGGTATGTGTGTATATGCAAGTGTGTGTGGTTGTAACTGTATATATATCAGTATTTATACATGGCAGCGATAGGGGTTGGGGTAGCCAGAATTATATAGGGGGAATGTATTGAATGGTGAACAAAGGTGGGGGGGTGGTTAATAGCAGATATGAGATGGTGGTAAGTATAAGGAGTGGGTGGCAATAGGAAATGGCTAAAGGAGAGAAAGTGGTGACTGGCAGCACATAAAGTGTGATCAATGAAAAATATGAGTGGGAAGAGATGATGTTAAGAATGAGGGTTGGCTGGCTAAACAAAATGGTTCAGGAGAGAGGAAGAATTAACTCGGTACAGAAAGAAATGGTGATATATGCAGTTCTGTTTTCATTTAAATACAACAGCAGAACAATGTAGTAGTTAGAAGACTGATGGAAGAATAAGTGATAGAGAGATGAAGCTGGGGGAGCAGCTGGACATGTAAACACAACACTTATATAAAGACATAAAGGTCAGTCACAAAAATATTATTATGATCTATATTATATACTGAGTATGATTTCAAAGGTCTGACTGAAGTTACCCACCTGCAACAAAAATACCAGATACCATTTGCAAGCATGCAACCTGCACATTAGAAGAAAGATAACACCTAAATGTGTCTCAAGTTACAACCTATCATCTTTGGAAAGAAAAGTACACACTGGGTAATTCAGAGTAATTTATATGTCTCTTACAAGACGAGATGGTCATGGTTGGAATGTCTTTGATTATCGGTTTACTCAAAGACCTGGTTTTGAACAACAGCAACAATAACAATAATAGCTACAAAGATCATCATGCTGAAGAATCAGATACTTTTGAGCTGGAACAAGATAAGAAGGAATTGTAAGAGCAATAGAATTTATGTTTGGAAAAGACATGACACAAATGCACATCAAAGATTAATTAATAACAGAATATGCCATTCAATCACATATTCTTTAGAGCTGTGATTAAAAGGTTTTCCTTTGACTCACTGAATAGCTTGCAACAGAAAGAAACATCTGATTTACAGACAATTTGATTGTCAGATTACAAAAATAAACTCTGTTTAAAGTAAATAGTTGAAAGAGAGTAAAGTCAAAAAAAAAAAAAAGAAAGAAAGAAAGAAAGATAAAAGAAAAAAGGAAATTGATTACTGCTCTCTCTGTTCAACCATAAAGTTGGAATGAAATTGTTCACTAATGCAAACTGGAGCAAGTTGACTTTGATGTTTTACACAGGAGTACAACATACTAACAGCAGTAATATTTGAAATTCTGACTGTGATTAAAGGTCTTGAACCAGAACTTCACACCCAGTTCCACTAAGTAAGAAAACATTCATCAATTATATAGTACATGTTACCTTTTAAGCTGCAAGACATATTATCCTATGGTACCTCTTTACTTCTTGATGGACTGGGGCAGTATTTAGTATTTTGGCCATGTACACTAGTAAAGTATTAACTGTGAATTGTGAGTTACCAAATACATACCTGTACATTTTTAGTATACAGTACAGTATAGCACTCACATAAATAGCAGGCTGTTAAAGGGAAAGTAAGTAGCCCTTTCTGTCCATGGACTGGGATGGTACCTTGAGTAAGTGCTAGCAACCTCTTAGCCTCCTGTGCCAGAAATATGGTGAAGATGGCAGCAGCAGGAGGTTGGATAACCAACAAGGTGGGAGAGTCCTAGACCAGCTTGAAGTTTATTGCGGCCAAGTGGAAGATCAGTACCATCAGACAATGGTTGGTGGGGCTTAACTAAGCAAACAAGCTGCTACTGCAGGATGCCTCATTGTCAACCATGCTTGCTGTACTCTTTCACACCCCTTAGTACTTGGCATGTAAGCCCAGAGAGGAAGTCTGGTAGGGGTGAGGTGATTGGTGCAAACTACCTTACTTACTGTCCAAAGGAATTTTGTTCAGAGATCTGAACAGACAGTCAACATCCACCTATAACAGACAGCTGACAATGATGTATGAATAATACTTATATGTCCTTCCTCACTCCATGTCCTTCTCATGCACACACACACTCATGTGTGTGTGTGTGTGTGTGTGTGCGTGTATGTATGTGTGTATATATATATATATATATATATATATATATAGTTGAAATTTACAGAAAACAAAAAACAGACAGGCGTATAAACAACAAGCAGGTGTATTAGCTTAACACTTGGGAAGGTGAGAAAGTCTTTTACTTTTCAAGCCTATGCTCTTCAACAGAAAGGAAAACGAGGGAATAAACACAGAGAGAATAAAAAAAGAAAAACATGTGGATTTAGCAGTCAATCATGGTGACTGGCTGGAAAAAGGCAGTTGGACAGGAGAGCTAGGAAGAAGGGGAGATAATAAAGTACTGGTGTGTATGTGAGGGTGTGTGTGTGTAGATAGGGGCTGATAATTTTGACATGTGAATGCGTGCATCTAATGTGTGTGTGTGGATGTGATAGTGTGGGTGCTGGGAAGTGGTCAGTGCTAGTGTTTGTAGAGTGGTGTGAGGATGTGAGAGTGAGGTGTAGGTTTGGGGTGAGGCTGCTTACAGTGACATTTCTTGAAATTTCCTATCAACCCATCAACTTCTAGCTCTGAACTACAACACTTTTCTGGAATTCTTTATTAATTGAACAGATAAAAGCTGGAAAAAGGAAAAGCTTCTGGTCATAAAAATCCTGCTTCAAAAACTTTGCATTGAGGAAACACAAGCTAAGCAAACAAATAGTCTATATTTATTTGTATAAATATAGATGGATAACTATACACAAATAGTTAAATGTAAGCATGGACTAAATAATACCAGAAATGTCCTGTAAAACTCATCAATCAACCAATTCAAGAAGGAGTTTTTAAACTCGAATAATATAGATATAAATATATATATATATATATATATATATATA
>NC_068984.1:66837032-66845313 GCF_001194135.2 Octopus bimaculoides
ATATATATATATATATATATATATATATATATTTATATATATATATATGCATATATATACATATATATGTATATATGTATGTACAAATACATATATAAATATATATTTATGTATGTCTAATATCGATATGCATACATATATATTAATACATACACACATACACATGCACACACACAAACATACACACATATGCATACAAACATCATATATCTGTCTTAGCTTTTTTCATTCTCTACTTGTTCTAGCCTTTTCTATCGACAACAGAAATATCTCTTGTGTAACCCAAAGACAAGATATCATTTTATACTAAAATTTCAAATATATAAATGTTTTTTTTTGTCATTCATATCAACTAAGTCACAGAAACAGCCAGCAAGACCAAGCCATAATTATGGGTTTCTCTTATATGAAAGTAACACACAATCTTGCTCAATAATTGCTAACCCAGTATGTGACAATTTCTTTTCATAATTTCATTACAGAACAATTGAAAGATAGCAACTCTTTTCCAATAGCTTATGATGCAAAGGCAGAGTAAAAATAAATAGATGAATAAACTGAAAAATGATAAGTTGCTTTCAGTGTATATAAACACATTTTGTTGTATGTGTATATTGTGGCTGCATATGATTCTTAAATAATGTCATATGTATGTTACTAAAAGAAAATGAATGGACACTCAGACAAACACACATGTGGACACACACTGATGAACATACATAAACACACTGCTGTTCAGTTTGTAATTTGTGAAAATAGATATATAATAGTTTGTGATATTTATGTACATGTTTGTGTATATTTGTGTGTTACTTAAATGCATAATATATACTATATCATTGTAATGGCTTAGTTCTTAGGGTGTTGCAATTGTGATTGACTGTAGTTTGATTCCCAAACCAACCAAGAAGTGCATTGAGTCCTTGAGCAAAACACTTAATCTCACATTGCACTGTAATCACTTCAACATTTGACATGTAGCACACACTACACCTGCACAAGCTATATCGAGTTGATGGAGGGAGTGAGCTTATGTACTGCATGAACATTTGATCACTGCAACCAGATCAGCAAGAAATTATGCTGTGTGGGGACTGGCTTGCCAAAGAATAGACCAAGCATTTCCTCTGTCTATTGTCAAATGCTTTCTCTGCCTGTTGTAAAATAGACTGAGGTGAGGTTTGTACTCCAACCTCATAAAACCCTAACCAGCAACAAGTACCAAAATAGGACTATCGAGTTCTCTCCTCCAGGGAAGTACTTCGATTGTCTATAAAGCACATTCTATGAAGCAGTATGGGCAAAACCATCATGACATCCATCTGCCAAATGGAGAAAAAATTCTGGAGGACATGTTGAGTTGGAGAGTTGTTGCCTGAGTGGTGTGAAAATGTCATCTGTCAGGAGTAGGGAATCTCAATTCAACCTAAGGAAGCCTTTTTGAGTGGAGAGTGGAAAAGTTCTCTCTGAGAGATGACTCCTATTTGCTCCTAATGTCTTTGTAACTCAGCCTTTTGTGAGTCACTGTTGTGGCCTTGTTGGAAGTGCATCAGCCAAGGAGGAGTGAAATCTCAATCAGTAGTGACATATACTAATACTCTGGATGCTCTGATAGCTAGTATGCCCGGGGTGGGGTGGGGGAGCGGCAGTTGCAGTGGCCAACTGACTGGCTCCAATGATATCAAGTGTAATACCAGTCTCTGGGTGCCATCTTCTTGGTTGCTGTGTATGCTCTGACTGCTATGAGGGACAGCTCGAAGAGGGAGACCTTCTGTGCCCAGCTGTGCTCCATCATAAGAAGTATCTCCAACAGGGAGATGTAGTGGTCTTGGGAAATTCTAATGCCTCTGCTGGGGTTGACAGAATGGGATTTGAGAGCACTGTCAGCCCTTTAAGATGCAGTACTAGAAATTGAAAGTGATATGATGCTCCTAGACTTAACCAAAAGCCATGAACTTTGCATTGCTGGCTCTTGGTACCATCATCCTGAGCTGCATCACTGGTCTTCTGACTCATATATTACCTTCAGAGGAATTTTTATGCTTACTGGGACAAAGCCTCCCTCTCGGAGTTCTGGAGTTTTTAGACTCTGATGAAGTATCCCAAAGTAGTGTCTCATTGGGCATGATACTTTAAGGAGTTGTATAAAGTGGACCCACCTAGTACTGTTCTGAATATCATGATGCCTTCAGCACAAGTGAATGACCTGCTAGCTAGTTGTGATCTGCCATCTGTAGACAAGATTGTTCCATGGTAAATTAGCTGAAGGATGAGAAAGCAGCTGGTATTTGTGGCATCCATGGGGAGATGAGCAAGAAAGGTGTGCCTGCAGCAGTCTTGTTCTTGTGGCAGATCATCTACTCAATTTGGTGCAGTGGTATTAAACTACCTGGCTGGAAGAGGAGCATTATTATCTCTCTATGGAAAGGTAAAGGTGACCACCATGACTACAACAACTATAGGGCTGTTACACTCCTCTCAGTGCCTGCTAAGGTCTTTAATAGGGTTATTCTAAACCGAGTGAAAGATCATCTGCTTGCTTCTCAGAAGATGGAGCAGTCATGGTTTATGTGAGAGATGAAACCAACACACTGAAGAAATCAGCCAAATAGGAAAGCTGTGGAAAAGGTACAAAATCATTGTGGTAGTCTTGCATGACTGCTTCTGCATGAATGATGTGCATAAAAAAATGAAAAGAAATACATATGCACACACACACACACACATACCCACACGCACACACATTTCATTCCATAACTGCTACCTCTGATGTGTGCAGGGCTACATAACCAGACTGTTACCTAACACTCTGTTGAATCCCTAGTGTGAAACTGAATGGTAAGCTTAGCCTTAATGGATATATAGTTTGATTAATATACCCATTCTATTGACAGATACACGAGTGCATTTTTTCCTGACTTACAGACTCTTAGACAGCCTACACACACACACACACACACACACACACACACACAAACACTCACATATTTACATATATATACGTATATATATATATGTATGTATATGTATGTATATGATACATACATGTATATGTGTGCATATGTTTAATGTAAAGAAGGCTTTGTATAAGCATAATAACTGAACATTCACTGTAAGTGTAGAGTTAAATACTATTAATATTTTAATGACTGTAACTTGAATGTTTTTCCACGTATATATTAGTGTTCACATGTATATGAATGTATGTATTGTTACTTTGGTTTGATAGATAGATAACTAGATAGATATCTCCCTATATATTTCCAGTATGTATGGTAACACTTAATATGCATATAAACTCACATATACTTCTCACACACATACACATACGAATATCCATACACACATCCACCACACACTTATATTTATAGGCAAGCAGACAGACAGACAGACAAACAAACATGTGTAGCCATGCAATTACCAATCACACATAATTGATTAATTCCTGAAAAAAAAACCCAGCAAAAAACAAAAAAACAGCAAACCCCCCACACACACACACACACTTGCAAAGTCATATTGGTATCTGTTTTTATTAACTGTTCACTATTTTGTGCAAGTCTTCATGATTAAGTTATATGTTTGATGTTTTTGCCATTATTTTCCCCCCACTTCTTCTTACTTTTAGCCATTTATATCCTACCTTCTGACACTGGCAAGCGATAAACTATTTATGTTTATATCATATACATGGCAATGATACAGAAACTGAGCAAGATTAACGTTTTTCAGTTGAATGATTTACTTTTGTCTAGGTATGTCTTTTATAGAATTTTTCATTTGTATATGTGTATCTGTGTGTCTGTATATGTGTGTGTGTGTGTGTGTGTGTGTGCATCTTTTTGTTTTGTTTTTTACCTTATACATGTTTTACATTATATAGTTAGCTAATTTTATTTTTGTTTTTGTTGTTGCTGATTATTTCATTTGTTTTTTTTTTTATTTATTTTCATCATAACGCCGTGATTATGATTGAAAGATATCAATGTTCAAGTCGCGTTTCTTGTGTGTAATTTTTATATATACATGTGTGTGAGTGTGTATATATATATATATATATATATATATATATATATATATATATATATATGTGTGTGTGTCTATGCATGTATGTGTTTGTACACAGATACAAACACACACATATGTATATGTATGTGCATACAGATATATGTGTATATATATGTACGATGTATGTATATATGTTTTCCATATTAGCTTCTGCTGTTATTAACATAAATTTCATTACAGAGTCTAACACTCGAAACAAACTTGAGAATGTTTTATAGTCAAGTCTATCACGCAATTAATTATTTGGATTATATTATTTCCCACTGTTTGTCATTTTCACACCAGATTTTCTGGCAAGGGTAATTGCCCTTTCATTCATACATCTTAATGTTTCACTATTTTGTACGGGGTGATTGCACTGCTTATGTATGTACAAGAGAAAGAGTGAGGTTTGGTGTATGCACATGTGTTGTATGTGGCTGTTTATGTGTTTATGCATATATATGTGTGTGTGTGTGTGTGTGTGTGTGTGTGTGTGTGTGTGTGTGTGTGTGTGTGTGTGTGTGTGTGTGTGTGTGTGTGTTTGTGTGTGTGTGTGTGTCTGTATTGAATACAATGACTCCAAGATTACTGCACAGTATTTCCATCATTATGGTCATAAATTTAAACTTCACTTCAGTCACTATGTTCTCATAGCTGAACTAAAAAGCAATCATATTCCATTCTAGCAGTGTGGTTTAAGAGCTTGCTTTGCAACCGTGTCGTTTGAGGTTTAGTCCCACTGTGTGGTACCTTGTGCAGGTGTCTTCTATTATAACACAGGCCAAATAAATGTCTTTTGAGTGAATTTGTAAACAGAAACTGTATGGAAGCTCATCATATGTGTGTATGTGTGTGTACATGTGCATCTGTCTGATCCCCACCCTCCCCTAAAAGATGAAAGGCAAAATGAACCTTGGTAAGAATTGAACACAGAGCACAGAAAGCTAAAACAAATATTGCAATGCATCATGTCTAGTGTTTTAATGATTCTACCAAGGAAGATCAAAATAAACTTTGAGTGTAAGATTATTCAATTGAAATGACTTTTGATTTAGTGGATGCACAATTCACAAGAATACAGGCCACCAATCTACCAGAGGACAATATACCATAAAACAGACTACTAATAGCAAAAACGCTTCTGCTATTGGTCACTGCCATTGATGCCAATTCCACAACTGATAACTCAGTTATTTTCAACATTTTTGGTTAACAGGACATCTGAAGTTGAGATCCTGTGTTAAATGAATAAAGGATCATGGTCCCAAATTATATGCTTTCTGGCTCCCATTCACAGTAGTAATGTACATGTGAAAGAGTAACTCATCAGCAAGTGTATCAACCCAGACATTTTTGTTGGTAATATGATTTTGTATGATATGGTGGTGGGCTGGCAGAATTGTTAATTCACCACGCAAAATGTTTAGTGGCATGTCATCTATCTTTATATTCTGAGTTCAAACTCTACCAAGGTCTACTTTACTTTTCATCCTTTTGGGGTCAATATGAGAAGGACTCTGGGAGTCGATGTAATCAACTTACACCCCACCCCCTTGAAATTGCTGGCCTTGTACTAAAATTTGAAGCCAATATATTTTGTATAGTAAAAGCATGTGTTCTTTTTCCTTAGTAATACTGAAATATACTTTATAAATTTTGATTTTAATTAGGATAACATATATTTGATAATATTGATCTTTTTAGGTATACAGAATGGTGAAATTATCTCAAAGAAATCAAACTAACCTCTTTTCAAATTTTGACACACTATCTATTTCAACTGATAAACAGATAAGTAAATAATGTATTTAATTGCCTGGGTTGTATGTTAGTGCTTTAATCTCCTCTGGACCCACTCAAATGGTGGGTTGGTTGTGAGAGATACTTCAAGATTTTCTTTCATAATGAAAATACTGAACACACAGTTTTTCCCCAGCTTTGATTCTAGCAAAGTTTTGTTAGTATGTAGCAAGGTTGGTGCATAGTATTGCCTGTAAAGACAGACATTATGCAAAATCTTCATATGGAAAAATAACATCCTGCATCAGAAATATTGTAGCAAATTCCTCGATTGATTACAAATTATAACTATGGCTGTAATTTAAAAAGAAAAAGGAAAACAAGGTCTCAGAATGTATTTCATTACAATTTTATTTTCAATCTTTGATCTCCAATCAGACTTGACAGGAAATATATTCTCTTTCATCAAATGTTGCTTACAATGAAGTGTGCAGCCTTTCAACAATTTCTGATCAAAAATGATCAAAGCTAACTTTCTGCTAAATGTGTAATTCTTCATCATTATATATTCCAACTTTGTTTCTCTTACCAAACTTACTGCACCTGTTATATTCTACTAATTTCATTAACTTTGGTGTATCAGACATCATAGGATTAACATTTTTCTTAATCTACTATGAACGTAGAATGGAATAGTCTTCTGAAGAAAAACCTTCTCTCTATTAACTCCTTCTGAACATTCACACACAAACATACACACACACACACACACACACACACACACACTGAGACAGACATAAAACTTGTTCAAAGGTTACAAAACAACTACTAATGTCTGTAAATACATGTCTGAAAGACATGAATCATGACTTTCGTTTCTTAAGGTGAGAGACTTAATCTAAGAAAGACTGAACAAAAAAGAATATCCTTACTGTGCTTAAGCAGATTTTAAAGAAAAGTAATTCAAGTAAATAAATAATGAATCTACCATTATTTTCCTTTGAAAGTGATTGGTTATTTTATACCTCCCCATGCTCTCTTCACACACACACACACACATGCGCATGCACTAATAATGTATTGCGTAATACTGTCAAATAATCCATAAAAGGACAATCACCTTATCACAAAGACTTTTGGTTTTGACTGTTTCCAGAACAAAGAACAGAAAATTGGCATAGAAACAATGATACCAGCTTCAAGTTTCTAAGGATTATCTTGTCTGATGATAAGAATGCATTGAAAAATGTTAGAGAAAACAATGTAACTGTCATGTGCTGTTGTGTGTCATTGCGCAATATCTTTCAGATAAATTTACCGGCTTAATTTTCTAATTTAGGAAACAATTTCAATCCCATTTTTTTTTCTCCTTTTAGGTATATGATTAAATAGCTGGCATTGAAAAGGATAACATACACTTGGAAAACAGTTGTCCTAAAAGAGGTTAAAAGTAAAGAAAAATAGAATTAAAAAAAAATACTGCTTTGTCATGTCTGTCTTGGAATTTGGAGAATCATGAAAAAAATAAAGAAAATTGTATTCATAAAAAAACAAGACACAAAGTGCATCCGGATCTTTTTAAAGAAAAAGACTATATCAATTTAAAAGCAACAAAGAAATTAAATGCATGTGTGAACAACTCTTAGTATCATACCTTGTTAGAAAGAAACAATAGAAAGGAAATACTGAGGTATTAAATAGAGAAAAAGTATTTGAAGGCAGTACAAAACAAAAGCAAAATAATAATAATAATAAAAGCTTTGAACTGGGAAATCATCTGGAAAAGAGAAAAAATAAAGTAATACACACTGCACGGAAAGTTGCTAACAAGAATACTCTTGACATAAGCAGAAAACAAATGTGGGAAATTCAGATGAAGAATGAATAAAATGAATTGCCTGCAAAAGGAAGAGGACAGTTGGAGGATGGAAGATTGAAGATCCGTCACTTTCTTAACTCAAAGATTACCTGCAATATGTTCTTGTAATTTTTGTTGTTTAAAGAAAACTTGTCCCTGAATGAGCAAACCTATGATTTAAAGGTATTCCCACAATGACCAGCCCCCTTTTTTTATTTTTTATGTACCACTCTCCTATTTATGACATATGTTTACTCAGGCATGACTTTGCAGTTAAGAAGTTCACTTCACGCACGTATGACTTCAGATTCAGTCCCACTGCACAACAACTTAGGCAAGTGCCTTTTACTATAGTTCCTGGCTGATCAATGCCCTGTGAAAAAATTGGTAGATGAAAACTGTGGCAACCTGTTGTATATATATATATATATATATATACATTACGGAGATGTACTTGCATAGCAAGTGACCTGATCTGAGATCATGTGCTGAAACGAAAACAATTGCAGCGTGGAAGGTGTTTATAAGCCATTTAAAATAACACACAAAAGCCGTCAGATTCACTTCAACATTTAAATTTAATTTGTCAAAATATTTTCGGCGCTTTGAGACTATGACCTGTTCACTGACAGA
>NC_068984.1:66845478-66854747 GCF_001194135.2 Octopus bimaculoides
TATATATATATATATGTGCCAGAGATCTTTGACAAGGATAACATGGTTTTGCATGTGCATCAAGGATCTTTCAAAATCCATGTTAATCAATGCACCTTCAATATTATTAGTCCTTATTACATAATACATATGGTTATGATACCAGATTTTGTTTACTTGAAATAGCTGTAAAGGTTGGGCTTGAATGCACCATTTATTTATAGATGCAACTTTCCATATAAATACACTTCTTGCACTTACTCTTTTGTCTATGTTTTTTTACTTCCATACTTGCTCAATACAGATCTTTTTTATAGTCGACATCATATACCAAACCTACCTGGCCTAGAGGAAGTAGTTGGAATTTAAGTTTTTAGATATACCTGAACACTACTGGGTTATCATCATCATCATCAGCAGCATAATGTCTACTTTTCCATGCTTTCATGGATCAGATGAATTTCGTTGAGACTAATTTTCTTTGTTATTATCATCTCTTAAATATAGAACTGATTTTCTTTGGTTGGATGTCCTTTCTGTCACCAATCCTCACCTGTTTCCAAGCAAGGTGATATTTCCCTTAGCTCTTTGAACATGAACATGCACAATGGTTGGACATGTTTCCACAGAAGATTGCAGATAAATGACACAACTTGCATGACTATGACATTTGTTGATAATTATTGCATGATGATGTCAAGATAAGGACACACACACACACACACACACACACTGGACTTTTTTTCAGTTTCTGTGTATCAGGTCCAATCACAAGGCTTTGGTCGGCTTAGAGTTATAGTAGAATATATACCTAAGGTGCTATGCAGTGGGACTGGACCCAAAATCATGTGATCATAGAATAAATCTTTTAAAGCAAACAGCCATGCTTGCATCTGTAAAAGAGAATACATACACATAGACATACCGAGATATAGTCTCTATTTAATAGTTTGCATTATGATCATTTCTACACCAGGTTTTCAAAATGATCACAGTGCAAATCATAAAGTAAAAAGTATGAGACACTTCACTTGAATTCTGCATTGAGTACTACACATAAAGACAATCAACTTTGATGAAACCAAATTCAGCAAAGACATAGAAAATACACACAAATGTGTTTAATGAGCTTCCAGCAATTACCAGATTCATTTACGAAGTATTGGTGAGCTTCAGGCTATGGTAGAAAACACTCACTCACCCAAGTGAGGCTGACTCTGGAACCATGTGGTTCTGAAGTGAACTTCTTTATCAGACATTCATGACTGCATTTATAACTTCTTAAACATGCTGTAAAGTGGTTTGCATTAGGAACAGCATCTGGCCATAGAAACCATAGCTAATAAACACTGGAGCACAATGCTGTCTTTCAGTTCATTAGAACCTGTGAAATTATCTAACCCAAGTTAGTATGAAACACAGACATTACATGATGATGATGATGACAATGATATATATATATATATATATATATATATATATATATATATATATATATATATATATATATACAAACATATATATATACATATATACAAATACATATTTAGATATGTGTATATACAATCTTTACACACACACACATACATATATATATTTATATATATTTGTGTGTATGTATGTTATTATACAAGGAGGGAGACCTAGATAGATAGATAGATAGATAGATAGATAGATAGAGAGAGAGCACGAGAGAGAGAGAAAAAACGTGGTTATGTATATCATAACATACAAAATATGTCTATGGTGGGAGGGAATGGATGTGATTAATTTTGTTTTATGATTGATAGTTTCTATTTATCAATTCTAATAACTTGGTAACCTTTGACAGTCATTTGGGCTAATTTTATATAATATTGATCAGGAAGGCACTAACAGCTAAGAGATTAATAATGTTATAGGCTACATTTCAAATTCTACAAATGGGCTTTCCATTAGACACAACAGGGAGAGGTTTCTCACACTAAATAAAAGAGGCTATTGTAAATCAAGCCAAGCAAATTTAGCATTATGTTTGAATTTGAAAGCTCATAAAATATCATTGACACCTTTTAAATCCCAAAATAGAGAAAACGTTGTGAGCCTGATTCAGAAACTTGCCTGCATTTTATGGCCTATTTAAATTCATTTTGCAAACATGTGTATTTAAAAACTACTGCTTGGCTCAAGGTTGACTTCTTCATGAATATAAAGTATTGAATTCGCTCTTACTTCTTGCTAATGAACTGATGATATGAAAGGGCGGTGAATAAAGCCACTACATAAGGAGCGGGAACAGTAAATCAAAATGTGAAATCAATGATAAAGCTAACAACCATCTGAGTTCTGTGATGGCTAACTGGTCAGTTATAATACTTAATTATAGAGCAGGGAATGCAGAAGCTACAATCTTGTGATCACAATAACATCAAAGTCACAGGCTTTGGCAGAACTTTTATGTATATTTACAGTAAGTACGTGAGCATTTGTTGAGATATTTACACATAGATTTATATGTATATTCATATGTGTGTCTACAAAATGTTATACTGTAAACCCTCACCAATCACCACCACCACCACCACCATTATAGTATTTCCTTCTCTTCCCCCTATTCCTCCAATCATCAACTATATATGACATACATTCTAATCATTGCAATATTGGTCTGCTTAAGAAGTAATGTTGACTCTTATAATTCTCCTACTAATTCATTTTCACCGGTCACTGATGATGTAAAAACAGTAGTAGTAATAGTAGTAACAACAGTAGCAGCAGTAGTCTCTAACAAAGCATAATTATAATGACCGTTCAGAAATCTGATGACTGTTTTCCAGATTATTAATCAAATATTTAAAATATTAGCTTGATTTAGGTCAAAGAATTTTCAAACTGTCAAACTTAGTCAAAAACAATTTTGAGGTTAATAATAGTGCTATGTTAGTGGCATTGATTTGGTATAACAGTGGCATGTGTATGTATATATATATATATATATATATATATATAAACCCTCCCCCCCCATGACTTTATCCTTTACAGAAAAAATGGCCAATGAAGACAGCTATTTACACCTACACCCCACCCAAAAATTATACATATGACATTGCTACACATACCACACATGCCATCCCCTGAGGAATACCACATTGATAATACACATTTTCCCCACTTCAAAATAACTCTTGCCAGCTTCACAGTATACCCAACCAAGGACATAACTCCTAAACTAAGCCCCTTGCCCCCTTTTTTTGTTCCACCATCTTTTTCACAGCAGCTGTTGACCAGTTGTACTAATCCACCTTTGACAATAGAGAGCAATTGCCATATTCTCTTCCATATCAGCTACTTCTGATGAGCATAAAGTTATATAATCAGTTTGTTACCTAATACTCCATTGCATTTTTTATGCAAAACTGATTGGTAAGACCAGCCGTGATGGCTATTTAATGCTATACATTTTGGATAATATACCCTCTCTACTGACAGATATATGAGTGCATCTTTTCCCTAACTTATGGTCTCTTAGATGACTCACATGTATATATTTATATAATGATAAGTTGCCATGATAATAATAATATTGGTGGCAATGGGGATGATATTAGAGAAGATGAGTTCATGATACATATGTATACATATGTATCATATATACATATACGTACGTATATATGTAGATATACATATATTTGTATGTTTGCGTGTGTGTGTGTGTATATACCTATATGTACATACACACACACACACACACACACACACACATATATACATATATATATATACCTGTATGTGCATACATACACGCATGCATATCTATGTATAAAATAAGTAGGTCTATATGTATGTACATATGTATGTATACATGTGTATGTATGTATATGTGCATGTATGTATATGTATATATACATGTGTATACATACATACATACATACATATGTAGGTATGTATGTATACATACATATTTGTAGGTATATATGAATATGTACATATATATATTTGTATGTGTGTCAGTATATACATATATATATTAAATTTATGAATATATACATATATGTATGCATATATACATACATATGTGTATGCATATATACATACATATGTGTATGTATATATACATACATATGTGTATGTATGCCTGTATGTATATGTGTGTAGTTGTGTGAGTGTGTGTGTCGTTTGTATTGTAGAACAAAAAAATTTTTTTCTGTAATGGTTGGCCAGTCTCTAGGTGAGGGCATCAAGCTGTTTATGGATGAAATGACCTACTGCGGATATGAATTGAAACAAATGAGTTTGTTGAACTGTGTTTTGCCAAAGAAATAGCACTGGTTGATTGATTTTCATTTTAGTCTGCACTGACGTCAAAGCATAGCTAGTTGCTAAGTATGATGGGAAGAATTTAATTTATTACAAGATAAGAAAGGCTTCACATAACAGGATTTATTCTTCAGCTAGTTTCTGCTGTGTCAAATTTATTTTCACTTATTTATTTATATACTTGCTTTTTTTTTTTATAGTTAAGTGTATTGTAATTTAAGATTAGGTTGCTAATGTTTAAGTTTTCTTTCATTCTTTATTTATTTTTTATTTTCCAATGTGGAACTTGAAGATTATCAGGAAGAACTTTTGTTGCATATTGATGTCTCAAAGATGACAAGATGCTGATCTATGTAATATCAGTTTAGTTAGTAGAAGCTAAATCACAATAACACACCCTACTGAATCACTTATATGAGCTTTAGATATTCTGGATTAAAGCTAGGAACGAATGTTAGCAACAATGTTATATTATTCTACATTTCCAAAGTAAAATAAACCAGGCATTAATCTGCAAAATTATTCTTATCCTTTCCAGTCAGGAATTAGTTTTAAGCTGTATATTTATGCTAAATTCTTTCTCATTTGGTCTAGTTAAGACCCTGAAATTACTGTGATAATTTATAAGAGTAATCTAATTAGTTGTATTTTTAAGTTGTAGTGTATAAAGTTTTGTATTTCACACAAAATCCCTGCCAATAAGGGTCATACTGTTTTGTCAGTGTTCTTTGCCAGGTAGTAAAATTATCACCAAGGTAACATGTTGATCTTAATTCCATGGTTACAAAATTTCATTGTAGTATGGAAAACTAGTTACTGGATTCAAAGTTTGTTCATAAAAATTCATCTTAAATTGTTTCTGAGTTTCACTAGAATAAGAACTTGAACTAAATGTATAATTTACTTACAGAATAAAATCAAATGTAAAAAAATTCTTCCTTTCTCTTGTAGTTTGTACTTCAAGAAGAAAAGAAAAAGCACCTCAAAGTTATTTAGATTAAAATCTAAATGTTTATTAAGTTCTAAAGGTCAATTTTTAGTTGTTGTCTTCTTTTTGTAATGACTCTTTTTATTTTAAATTTTACATACCTTTACCAATGCTCACTGAGATTGCATGCTTTTTCTTTCAATTTTTTTTTTCTCTGGAACAATCATGGATAGTTTTCTGACTTTGTGTTACTTACCTGCAAAATAAAAGTGGAAGCTTTTTATTTTTTTCCGTCAGTCTGACAAACATGAGTAAATACTGAAGTTGATGCTAATATACTTAATGCAACAAGCCAAAAACATTTTAATTAATGAAAATTACATTCTCAATTAGAAGAAAAAAAAAACACCCATTAACTTAATGATTAATTGTGAGTGAAAAATTTACAGGGAGACAACTCAGAAATTTTTAATGATTTAACACTTTTGTTAACATATTTCTGTTAAAATAAAATGCTTTGTTGCAACTAATTTTGAAAATAATGATGACACTAGTAAAATATTTTGTCAGTGTTAACAAAATTTTTTATCAATATTAATAAAAATTCTTATCAGAACCAATATGGTATTTTGAACATAAATTAGCATGAAATTTTGATGAAATGTTTCAATTTAGATCACTTAAAACAAAGAATTGCATATCATAAAAGCAGGGGCAGTTTCAAGTTGGCTGCTTTTAAAAGGGTTAAAATTAAATGTATGTCATGGCAAATGAGTTGGTTGATATGGTGACAACTTTGGATGTCATAGGCTTAGGCCTCCTCAGTGAAGCATAATTTCTTACCCACCCTTGTCACACCTTAGATGGTTAAGAGGAATAAATAAGACCAAGAGATGTCTGGATTTGTCCCTACACCTACTGAAGATAATATTTACTCTCTACTATAAGCTCGTATTCACTTTTGATTAATTGAAATTTTGGTGTTGCCTCCCCTACCTTTCTTGTATAGAATTAATAATTAAGCTAATAGATTTATTTTTCAACTCTTGTCAGTTGTGATCTTAATTAATTAAAAATTTTCAGCTCACTTCATTGTGTTACCACACACACTTAACTGTTTGTTCTTCATACAGAATGCATTCCTGAGTAATTTTTTTTTATCATTCTTTAGCAAACAGACTAGCACAACAGATGTAGTAAGGTTTAATCTTACAATCATGTGGTCAATAGTCTAGCATCTTAACTTCATTTTTAGAGAGTCATAGTATAGGCAGAGTCAGTAGATTATCAGATAAAAGACCATGTGATATTTTGTCATATTCTGAATTTGAATTTCACCAAGGTTGACCATACCTTTCATTTTTCTAGGTTCAATAAAATAAGTATCAATCAAGTTTTGTGGTTGATTTAATTGACATTTCTTTTTCCCTGAATTTGTGACCTCTTGTAATAGAAGTTGTTGTATCTTATTTTATTTGGTATATTTCTACTCACTTTCTGTCCATAGAAACATGTCACATGTATTTTTAGTTAGGTGACAAAATGTCATAGTTATATGTCTTGAAATTTAATAATGAGAAAAAGAAAAAAAATTTGCTGTTCAAGAAGCATGTTTTTACTGCTAAGCAAGGCATATAATAAAAAAAAATCTAGATTTTGATCTTAACTAATTGATTGGCTGCCAAGCAGAAGGAAAAAAGAAAAAGCTTGTTACTGAGAAAGTAAGTACAAAATGAACTTAGTTCAGTGCAGAAAATAAATCTCATGTTAAGTTATTTCATTCACTGTGAATTATGTTAAATAAATAAATAATTAAATAAATAAATAGATAAATAAATAAACCTATTTTAAAATTCAAATTTTGTCTGAAATACTGGAGTATGAAAAAAGTGTCTGCTGATCAAAGTTATTTGCTTATAGCGGCAGGAAAGTTGCTTGCTCTGACATGGCTATGTAAATTCGAGTGTATATAATATGTGAGAGCTTAAATTTAGTGAATTACTGCTGGGAGGCATCTGAGATAAAAGAAAGAAAACATAAACCAAAGACTTGATAACAAAGAGTAATATAAAATCTAAGATATTCTATGACCATACAAGATAATAAGATGATGCAGAGATGTGATGGAATTAACCCTTTGGCATTCAGATTATCCTGTCAAATGTAATACTCATTTATTCGCATCAATGTGAATTAGTCATGCATTATCTTGTAGCTTTAAAATTTCAATGACATGAGTGTTTATTTTTAGAATAATATTGTAAGGTAAGTGTGAGAGGCCAGATCTAACTAGTTTGAACATAAAACAGGTAGAATATTTTGGCTGGCATAAACGCTAAAGGGTTTGAACTTAATAGCAACAGCATGTCCAATGCCCTCTGTTCTCTCAAAGATTCCTCATCTTGTGAAGTCACGTGGTGACCCTGTCAATACTGGTGCTTCTTAAAAAGCATCTAGTCCACACTGTAAAGTGGTTGGCATTTGGAAGATATCCCGCTGTAAAAACTAAGCCAAAACTGACCTCACCGGTGCTGGTCCCATGTAAAAAGCACTCAGTCCATTCTGTGGGGTGGTTGATGTTAGGAAGGGCATCCAACCATAAAACTATGCCAAAACAGACACAGAAGCATGGTGCAGGCTTCTGCTTGGCCAGTTCCTGTCAAACCGTCCAACCCATGCCAGCATGGAACGAGGATGTTAAACAGTGATGATGATGATGTGAGATAGAAATCTTGAGATAGAACAAATAAATAAACTTTAATGAAATTACTATTTTCTTATATTTGTTTGCCACCCTCTCTCCCTAGTCAACTCTGATCAAGCAAAATGCTAATGACAGCATTTCAATTGTGACTATCCTATCATATTGTTTTTATGAAACAACACTGATGACATTGACAGTGTACTCTTCATTTTGTTAAGAAAATAGTGTGTGATTTAAAAGTTATTTGACTGATATTTCTAGCATGCCTCATGACTGCATAGAAAGAAGTTCCTTCCCACTCTTGCAATGATTAAGCAAAGCCTCTTTGAACTTATTTCTGTTGAAAATACTGAGCTAAATAAAACTTTAGATTGATTTTGCACATGGTTTCCCTCCTAAAACTGAATAGATTATAACATATGCACACCTAAAACATGCACACAGCGACACAGACACACACACAGACACACACACACAACATAGACATACACACTTGTTAAAGTTATTGATTGATATCATAAATCTCTTCAATTATATTAAAATCGCTATTGTATCGAAACTTAGCTTATGTAACAATACAATCAATTATATGTAAACATCATTTTATACAATATGTACAATGGCAACTATACATACGTGAATATTTTCATGCACACATATATACATACATGTATACATACATGTATTCATGCATACACTCATGCATACATACATACAAACATACACACATACAAACATACACGTATACATACATACATGCATACATTCATGGATACATGTAGGTATGGAATAGGTGAATGGTTGATTCACAATCATGAGGTACCAGTTTCAATTCCACAGTGTGGTGTTTTGGGCAGGTGTTTTTCTGTCATCAAGTTGACTAAAACATTGAGAGTGAAACTGGATGGATACCCACTGTATGGAAGTCAATATGAAGGATTGAATCAGTAACATTAAAGCTCCCCCCAACCCTTTTCTTATAAAGTTACCAGGAATCCACTTGAGAATTGAATGAAGTTACCTCTATCAGTGCAATACATTGCCTATTACATGCTAATCCAATGAATCTGGATAAGCATGTAAGAATTCTCAGTGGAATACTCACAATCAGAAATTATGACTATGATCCATGTTATTACACATGCATGTGTCGTATGTGTGGTGTTATCTGATCTGGCAATGCTTCTACAGCTTGATGACCTTCCTAACGCTAACCACTCCGATAGTGTAGTGGGTGCTTTTTACGTGTCACTGGCATGGGAGCTAATCAGGCAGCACTGGCATTAGCCACATTAGGACGGTGCTTTTTACATGCCACCAGCATGGGGAGCCAGCCAGGCATACATATATATATAGAGAGAG
>NC_068984.1:66855543-66856672 GCF_001194135.2 Octopus bimaculoides
TATATATATATATATATATATATATATATATATGTATGTATGTATGTATAAATTATACAGAAGGTTTGTATGTTTAGTATATTACCTGTGTTAAAGTAAGAACTAGAAATAAGAATGCTTTGTTGGTGATTTGGCATTTGGGAGTTGAAGTTCCAATTTGTAAAAAAATGAGGCTGATGTTTTATTAGTAAATTCGTAACTTGTAAATACCAACTTGTGATATTTGTTTCATGCAACTGATATTTACAAAACATAGGTCCAAATTACTTTATAAAAACAGATAATAGATTTAAAACGGGATTTAGAGAGTTTATCACTGTTAAAGGTTAACTGACTCAAAGTTCTAAAACTGATTGTAATAATAGGTATTTATTGTTATACAGAAATCACAAAATAAAGCAGATTATTATTGGAATAATAGTAAAATGAGGAAATAAAAAGATTTTAAAATCTCCCTATGCTTTATACTTGTTATTTTAGTTTCCATCAGGTTTGGAGTTAACATTTACCATAATTTAGATTGTAATTACCTCTAACCGAATTAAATGAAATCTATGCAGGTATATAGGAGTGTGAGTGCATTTATATAGATGTGTGTGTGTGTGTGTGTGTGTGTGTGTGTGTGTGTGTGTGTGTGTGTGTCTGTGTCTGTGTAGATATATATATATGCATATCGATATATATAGTACTAGGAGTGCTGGTGGTGATGGTTGCAGCTGTGGAAGTAGTGGCTGGAGTGGAAGTGTTAGGTGTGTCATCATCATCGTCGTTTAATGTCCGCTTTTCATGCTGGCATGGTTTGGAAGATTTGACTGAGGGCTAGCAAGCCAGAAGGCTGCACCAGGCTCCAATCCGATCTGGCAAAATTTCTACAGCTGGATGCCCTTCCTAATGCCAACCACTCTGAGAGTGTAGTCAGTGCTTTTTATATGCCCCCAGCAGGAGGGCCAGTCAAGTGGTACTAGCATCAACCACTGTCGAGTATGCACACTAACATTACACATCCATCGGAACATACTGGCTTCATTCCTTGCATGCTTACGCATGTCCTCAGCAGTCACGGCCCCTGTTTCACTGCCATGTAGCATGGCTGTTCGTACACATGCGTCATACAGTCTGCCTTTTACTC
>NC_068984.1:66856790-66866045 GCF_001194135.2 Octopus bimaculoides
GCCACATTATGTTGGCAAAAAGTCATTATTTTATGGTGCTGTTACTGTATATCTTTTCTTTGAGCGATTTAGAAATAATATTATTTCTATTGTGTAGATCAGGGTCTGTGTGTCACTTTGAAATCTAAATATTTTCGACAGCAGTTCAGTAGCAACATCTAGACAACCAAGCTACTTAATGCTGATAAAGAGCAATAATCCAGAAACCAGTCCATGGATGTGAAGTTGTGCTGCGTAGAGGTGCTGATCTCCACTGTTCGAAGATATAAGAGCACAGAATTTTTTGTGTCATATAACCATGAAACAATGTTTCATAGGGCTGAATAACACTAACATTCATCCTATCCTTGGGCTGCCAATTATGTTGGCAAAAAGTCATTACTATACACACACACGCACTCACACACACATACACACACATATATGTGTTTTTATATATACATGTATGTATGTATATTCATATATGCATATATATGTATATATATATATACATATATTTATATATGTATATATGTTTATATGTATGCACATATATCTTTATGTATATGCACATATATCTTTATGTATATGCACATATATCTTTATATATATATCTATATATGTTTATATATATATGCACATATATCTTTATATAACACACGTGTGTGTATTTGTGTGTGTATGTATACATCAATTTCTTTTTTAAAGTTGCTTTGCAACATTTTTGAGATGATTGTGTCTATTGGAACATGTTTTGGTAAGGTCATTCTCCTTACAAAAAATTAACACTGGTTGTATTTCACACCCTATGTTTTTAATTATGCATTAATGAATGAATGAATTAATTTGTCAAACTTTTTCATACACAATTCATACACTGATTTCTGCTTTACTGCATTTGCTTTCTCTATCAGTATTTATAAGAATTGAACCTTTTTGATATCAACTCGCCCGAGATTGCCCTTGCTTCTATGATACAAATTTGCTTTCTCAAGCAACGTAAATTAAAACCTTCCATCAAACTTTAATTTTAATTCATGTTCTAAACACCAGCCTGATAATACTTTCTATTATAGGCCCAAGGCCTGAAAGTTTTGGGGAAGGGACTAGTCGATTGCCTTGACCCCAGCGCAGACTAGTGCTTATTTCTATTGAACCTGGTATAAATGAAAGGCAAAACCAACCTCAACACAATTTGAACTCAGAACACGAAGACAGACGAACTGCTGGTGAGCATTTTGCCCGGCATGCTAATGGTTCTACCAGCTCACCACATTGCACCAGCTTAATAATGACAAAGTTATTTTACTAAATTCTTTGTTTTCAATAATATCTGAAACAAAGGTAATGCATTTCAACAGAAATATGGGAACACACGGGTTAATATGTGTGGGTACATGTATGAATATATGCCTGTTCTACTGTTTCTGTCTATTCAGTGTATTCTATGTATGTGTATACTCTGCTATTTCATTTTGGATGCTTAGAATGATTCCTTGTTGCTCACATGTCTTTTGCTTTAGGTTTTATGTTATGGCAGTCGTTATCTTTGTTGTCTAGATATATTTCAAAATGTATAGCATCAGAATGTATGAGGGGGAGTCATTGGTGATTAAACAGCTGTGAAGGAAACAGATTATTTATGATGCAATTGGGTGCTTTGATATAGCATGTATAGAACATCTCAATCACAAACCTGGGCATAGAAATCATTGCAAGTTATTATCTAGGCAGTCTCATCTCAAGAAAACAAATGCTCTGTCTATGATTGGTCTTCTGCTTCAGCATAGTGACATAGAAATCCATACACACACACATTTATAAATATGTTTACTTATATCGTTATAGGTATAAATATACCATGAACAATTCTAGAAGAATGGAGGAAAAAAATGTTGAATCAAAATTAGATTTAATACAAAATAGGATTCAATACATAAGTGCGTTTCAAAGGACAATACAAATATGTAAGAAAAACATTATAATCATAGTAATTATAATTAAATTTATGCATTGTCTTTCTCATCAGTGTGAGGAATTTTTGGAAGGACATCAAAAAAGGTTTAATAAAATAAAGTAAATTAAAATAAGATACAATAAGGGAGAATACAAATGGGGTAACAGGGAAAAATCGGGTATTTACAAGCAAGTTATAAAACAGGGAAAATAACAGTAATAATAATAGTGAGAGACGATAGAGAAAAACAGACAGACATATCAATGTGTATGCACGTCTATATGTGCAGTAAACTATAACATAAAAATAAGAATAAAAATCTAATGGATATGTTTAAAAAATGGTAACAGGTTGAGACGAAGTATTATGTAAACAGGGCCACGTGTGTATAGTAGATTATAATGTAACAGGTGCATTAGCAAAAGAAAAAAAACATAGAATTGATACGTATACATATTAATATTGTCTGTGATCGATGTTTTCCCTTGTTAATTTCTCTTTCATTTTTTCTCTGTTTGTATGTACATTTTTAATAAAATATTATAACTTTTTTCAAACATAGTCTTGCCTATCACTTTTAGCCTTGTGTAATATATATATATATATATATATATATATATGTATATATTTGTTTTTCAATATTACTATGTATATGTATAACTATCTATGTTTTTTTCTACTAGTGCACGTGTTACGTTATTTTCTACTATACACACGTGGCCCTTTTTATTATACTTCGTCTCAACCTGTTACCATTTTTAGAAGCATATCCATTAAATTTTTACCCATATTTTTATGTTGTATTTTACTGCACATATGGATGTGCATACACATTGATATGTCTGCCATTTTTTCTCTTTCGTCTCTCTCACTATTATTATTACTGTTATTTTCTCCCTTTTATAATTTGCTTGTAAATATCCGATTTTTCCCTATTATCCCACTAGTATTCTCCCGTATTGTATCTTATTTTAATTTCCTTTATTTTATTAAACCTTTTTTGATGTCCTTTCAAAAGTTCCTCACACTGATGAGAACGACAATGCATAAATTTAATTATAATTACTATGATTATAATATTTTTCTTACATATTTGTATTGTCCTTTGAAACGTGTATATGTACTGAATCCTATTTTGCATTTAATCTAAATTTGATTCAGAATTTTTTCTTTGCCATTTCTCTTTAATTGTGCATGGTATATCTATACCTATAACGATATTTTTCAACTACTATTTTCAAATTCTTATTACTCGCTCTGGCTGTTTTTTTTTTAATGAATATGATGAATCTTTATTAGAAATAATTCTTTCTCTCTTTTTGGATCTCTGAAAAAGTTTGAATTGTTCTTTTTTGTTTACTTATATATGTGCATACACATCCACATACAAACAATGCATATATGTATATGTATGTATGCACACACACACATACACACACACCTGTAAATATCAAACAAGGGGAATGAGTGCTCAATACCGCATAGTTAGATAAAAATACTTTATTAGTGGATTAAGGCTCTCATTTGGAGATGAATATTGACATTCAATGTGATGGGTTTGATAATTGTTGAGGGCTTCCTTAACATGAAACCAATGGAAGCCTTAATCCACACACACTCACATATAATGGAGTTAGTTAATTAATTTACTACTTCATTTACAGTCATTTTATCATAATTCAATATAATCAACTTTGCATAATGCCATAGTCATTCTAGCAACTATTGATCAATTTTTATGCACTCGATAGGTTTTCCTTAATACATGTTGAACATATATATATATATATATATTTACACACACGCACAGGCATGCACACACGCACACACATGTATGTATATACATGAATATGTATATGTATATACATTCATACATAGACTACAGTTGTTGCAAGACAAACTGTGGCAAAGAAAGAACAAAATATATGACCACAGCAAGTTGTCATTTAAGGAGACATAATCAGAAACTCAATGCATTATGTGTGAGATACAAAAAATTTATAACTAGCCCTTCATTTCATTTCTGAATCAATTTTTTAATGTGTATATGTCCTTCCATAGATTTTGAACTTTGCACATTTATCATTGCATTTTCTGTTTTAATGTCCTGCTCTCTTTCTCCATTACATAATATAAAATGGGTATCAAGATACATTTTCATATGTATGTTAAGAATATACTTTGTTTTTGTATCTGGTTTGCAAGATTCTTTATGTGAATTTGTGTGTTGAAACATATTTTGTTGTGTCTGGGAGAGTCATACTGCCTTAATATGTAACACACTCACCAGTTCAGTTTCCACTTATTTATTATTTATCTTTTTTGTATTCTGAAAGCTTTTGTTGCTTTTGCAACCTTGTCAAAGGATGTTGACGCTGTCGTTTAAGAACATACATTTACCATTATGTATGTCTGTATGAATGTTTAAGTGTATGTGCATTTGTGTATGTGCATTTGTGTGTGTGTGTGTGTGTGTGTGTGTGTGTGTGTGTGTGTGTGTGTGTGTGTGTGTGTGTGTGTGTGTGTGTGTGAATGTGTGGGCATGTGTGCATGTGTTCTCTTCGATTTTTAATTATTTGAAGTCTTCCTGTAAGAAAGGAGCTGGTTTCTAACAAATGCACAAAATACCATCATTGGAATGTAGATAACTAAAACCACTTGAGGAAAGTCTTGCATATTTTTATTGTTCTGCTTACAGATTGTAATGTGCATATTAACTGGTTGATCCCTTTCTATGAAAACCGTCACTTATGCTGATTGTCACTTTGGCATTTACTCACAAAGCAAATGCACCAATTATTATGCATATAATGTGAATTTATAATCTGGGTATAGAAGCTGCAGTAATTGTCAGCAGTTATCTTCTTTCTCTTTGATTTTTTAAGAAATATCCATTTGAGAATATGTGTGTGCTTTATGAGTGTGTGTAAAGTAATTACTTTATATATAGGAGAAGTTTTACTTTAGAATATACATACAAATTTTAGGCTATTTTTGCATTGTTTATTATGTATAAGAATATGTAACATGGATTGCAAATTACAAATGATATGAATCGTCATGCATAAATAAACTGAATTTTTAATAATGTATAAATTGCATAAATTGCAAAATGAGAGATGAATTTTATTTTACGCATAAATTTAAAGTTAAAAGCACCACATAATTTTACGTATTTAATTCACTTGTACGTCATTTCTATTCTTCTTTTTCTAGAAGTAAACTCTTCTATAATCTCATCATATAACAAGCCACTTTGATTCAATTGCATCAATACATGTTTTCAATAGAGAATAAACTGAAGTTTTGTTATCCAAGGAAGCAGGTATTTATTTGTTTCAAAGCAGAAAATGTACATTCTGCTGAATCAGTGTTGCTAGGTACAATTAGAATAAACTCAACCACCCACAATACTTCTTTGAAGTAATAAAATAAAACTCTTTCCACCATCAACTCAATTAGTCTATGCACATTTTAGCATGAAAACTCAGGGTGTACATGCAACATAAGACATCGTATTGTTCAAGCAAATGTAATCAAAGAGAGAACCATAGCTATCCTTCATCTTATAAAATTTCCAAGGAATTTATTTTTTGTACCTTTTATATTTCTCATTCCAAAGCAACTGGAAAATCTCTGGCTTTGAAAGAGGAAAGTACCTACAATCTATCTGCATGTGTGAGCTATTGCTATACTCTGGTTCACTCCATGAAATTAGTTTTTTCTGTTTTTCTTTTTCATTTTCACTCTTATGTTCTGCTAACCTAAACCTTTCTGAACACAACAGAAACCTAAAGGACCTTAATTTCATATTTTTTGTCATGCGTAAGTTGTTGCAGCATATCTATCTTCTTGCAATGGAATGGAACACCAGGCACTTTGATTTGTAGCAGATTTTAAAGAGAATTTACATGACCACATCATATTACAAGCCCCATCCTAAATCTTTCCAGCAATCTAGATCCTCTGAGAAAAATTTTACAAGGTTGAACAAAATTACTTTTGAGCCCCAGGAGGGGGGCTCAACATTCAAGTGGTGCTGTGAGGTTTTATAAGACACATTTTTGTTTTTACTTTTAGGGCTGGCCTATCAGATATTCATGGGCCCCTTCTTTAGCTCTCCAAGTTCTGGACCAATGTCCCATTTGAACCCTTAAATACCCTACAATCAACTTATTTTGAACATCAAACTTCTCCATCATCTTTATAGCATCAGCAAAATGTCAGAAGTTAGATCAGCACTAACATCTGTAAATCCAATATATCTTTCATATACTTTTTTTATTTGTTTCAGTCGTTGGACTGTGACCGTACTGGAGCACCACCTTGTAGGATTAGTCAAACAAATGAACTTCTACTAATTTTAAGTCTACTTATTTGGTAGTACACTTTTGTTGAACTTCTAAGTTTCAGGGACATAAAGAAACTGACACCGGTTGCCAAGCAGTGGGGAGACAAACTCAAACACACATATGTGTATATGACAAATGTTAGCAATGTTTATTTTACTTTACTTTGACCTCATGAACAAAATACAAAATTATTTTGAGATATGATTTTGACATGACATTTGACATGCCATCAGATATGATTGCAACAAAGAGGACTGAACTTATCTCCTTCCTTATATCACACTATCATCAATGATATCATTTTTCACAAATTGTGAAGCTCCTTGAAACACAGTTGAAACAGATAAATGAGCATTCAAGAATGAATCATACTCTGAGGGGAGTATTCAATTTATTGGTTGTAGGACTGGATTCACTGTGACCTCACAGTATGAGCAGTTATTTTGATAGAAAACACATTACATTCATACTCCACTTCAAAGTTTCCCGTTTTTACTTTTTATTTTCCTAATGTCTGTATATCCATTTAGCATTTAAACCAGCCATATCCAGCCCAAATATTCTTCCTTATTTTGCATTAAAATCAGTCAGATCCAGCTTCTGATATCTATCCTATAATGTTGTTCTAAAAATAAGCAATCACATTATCAAAATCTCATAGCTGTGAGATAATACATGATTAATTCAAAACAACGTGAATAAATAGGCATTACATTTAACAGAGTAATCTGAATGCTAAAGGGATATAGTTCAGCCATCAACTGTCAATTAAGGGATCAATACTATACTAGTCAAACATTTTGTAATCCAAGAATGCTTGAACATGAGTTTGAGATCATTCATATACTTCTGGTCTAAGTATGATAATTGGAAAGTAATAAAACAACACATGTTCTACCAAAGGTTATGAAAGTACAGGTTTGAAAACTGATAGTAATTCATGCATAGACAATTAACAAGTTTCAATATACAACATTAACAAAAGCAATGTTTGCATAAATGTGTTGTAGAAAACACTTATACATATGTTCATGTTTGTTAAGTCAAATGTGCAATTCAATGTTGCAGAAAATGGTGGTGAATAAAATTTCATTTGACTGTTAGATGTTCTGCCAGTGGATAATACTTTGAGTAGACAGAAAAGAAAATAACAGGTTTTTGTAACCTAGTGAATTAGAGATTACGGAAAATTGATTTCTCATCTGGTTAAAGGTGTCTAATATCTTAGACCAGTTGAAAAGAAAGTCAATTCTGTTGTGTGTTGCTTTCACAATGTCTTGGTTGGAAATAGGATGAAATAGCATAAGTTCTGTTTGTATGTAACCAAAATGGTTGTTCAACTACTGGTCTGTGATTGGTTCTAATAAAATTGTTGAAACACAGAAACTTTTCCTGTTGCATGAGAGATTTACAACAATCATGACGACAGAACTTTTCTACTGTATGAATTATAGTAATAAAATATATGCTTAATAAAACTATATTTCATTGTAACTGTTTAGTATTTCAGATCAATGTTAATGTATTCTGGTTTATAAAATGCACAAAAATCGTAAGAAAAATCATGAAACTGAACAAGCATATCAACACAAGTTACTAGGCAAAACTGTTCCAATCAACTACTATAAACAACAGTTAATATTATAAATGTCAACAGTTCCAGACTTCAACTAGACAAAACTTTGCATTTGAGAGTATTTATTCAATTTGAAAACAAATTATGATTAGGTTATATCAATATACTACAAGAACAGAATTGTTATCATTATAATGATACATATCATATACCATTAGACTGCTAGGAGAGATTTCAGTGTTAAGAAAATTAGTTTCACTATACAAATTTTCAACAAATCCATGTATAGTCATTATGGAAGCAAACATTGGATTTGTGCTTATGAAATGTCACTCTTCCTTTGGTTCTTAATTTTGCTACACTCTCATTATCCTGCTATTAATTATTTGCCATATCCTCCTGATGCAACTAACTGTGAGTGCTCAGTGTTTCTTCAGAACAAGTATCAACAATCTTTCATATAAGGAACAAAACAATTAGGTTCCTGTTAAGCTCCATGGCTATATTTTTGAGTGAACATAATGATTAGTAATAATTTACCCTCATTTTTGGATGTGCAGCACGCCTAGAATATACATATCTGATGTGTGTTTATAAATGTATGTCCAAAAAAAAAAACTGATTCAGACATCACATAGGGCAGTTTCTAATGCTTATGGCAGAATAAAATGCACTCAATACATTCTGTAAAGTGGTTGGTGGTAGGAAGGATATAAGCTGTTAAAAAACCTGCCAAAATGAAACATATCAGTGAGACATTGACACTACTAGTTACATCATATGGTGCCCAACTACAATGTATTAATTCTGAATATAAAATGGTACAAGGTATATGAGATGCATTAGTTTTCTTAGCATAGAACGAACATTATAGTGTTGGTGATACAATAGAATGTCTCCAGTACTCAATCAAAAGCATATGCAACACCAAAGTTGGCCAGTTCTTTATTGCTAAATGTATAAAATGGTGCAGACCATGATAACCTGTCTAAACTTTGCTAGGATGGAAAAACTAACATAGATTAATAAAGATCACAATCTTGATGATGATGATGATGATGAACAGTTATTTTGTGGAAGAGTCATCTTAATTGTTTAAGAATATCAAATTTATTTGTAAGGCATTCATCGGCCAGGGGCTATAGTAGAATAGACTGAACTTGAAACCACATGGTTGTAGAGTGAACTACTAAAACACAGAGCTATGCTTGTGCCTATCTGAAACTTATCACTGTAATAGCTATTGCTGTATTTTAAAAGAGCCGGGTTACCAATAATATATGCATATACAGTTATTGTGCTTGTTATGCACTTCTAAATTAATTAGATAATTGATAATTTGCTTGTGTTTTTGTTTATTTGTTTAATTATTACTTTTTTTTTTTTTTTTT
>NC_068984.1:66866055-66867478 GCF_001194135.2 Octopus bimaculoides
TTATAGTATCAATGTGTTATATCACACTTCAGAGACTTGTTCTCTGAATTCACTGCTTTAGTGTAGGGAAAATACTTTGATATCAATAACAAAGCAAAATAATTAACAAATAAATAAATTAATTAATTAAGAAATGAATAATAACCACAGTTATTGCATGTGTTTAGTATTCACAAAGATGTCTCTTCCAAAATATAGTAATATGTTTATACTTCTTTGTTTTTATTATATTTGTTATTCGTTCAGTCATTAGACAGTGACCTTGCTGGAGCAGTGCCTTCTAGAGTATATTTTGGCAACATTGCCATCCGCAGCATTGGTAATTACTTTAGCGATGGGTGGAAGGCAAAATAAACCAGGGTGAGATACGGTAGGTAACTAAGTGCTTCAATGTGTGATGAATGTATGCATGTGTAAATCTGGTACTTATTGTATTGGTCTCTTTTGCTGAACTGCTAGGTTACTAGAAGTTACTTGATTGTAAAGAACCCAACGCTGGCTGTCAAGCATTAGAAGCACAAATAAAATCACAAAGACATGTGAAAATGCACATGCACAAACACACACAAACACACACACACACACACACACACACACACATACACACACACACACACACATACATATATATGTATGCATTTATTAAAGTGTAACCTGTCACATGATGTGTAACATTAGAAGTATATTTTTTGCCCCTGTAGGTAATATCAGGTGACATGGAATACGTAAAATAATCAAACTTTTATCAAATTTCTTGGTGCTTAAATGTAATAATGAAATGAATATTAATTTTCAAAAGAAAAGTATTATTAGCTTAAAATGAAATTAAATAATACAAATTTCTCATTTATATATTTGCAATGAATAGAAGCTATCATTTTTTTCTTTTCAAAATTTTATCAATATAATTGCAAAGTCTATTGATAACTTATCTCTGCAAAATTTCATTTGTGAAATATTTTTCAGGAATCATAAGACCTTAATCCTGCACCTCCTATGTTAACTCCCTTTGTATCTCCCATTTACTCTCTTTGTCCCCTCTCTTTTTCTATACACTCTAGAATGTGACTGGAGAAATTAACTAACCAACCAGTGAACCAATGAACAATTATACAAAAGTGTAAAGTCAAGCAGTATGAGATGTGAATATAGATTTATTTAACCATGTTACTTCCTTGGGATGACAGCTGTTTCACAATTTTCTTCTTATAGCATTAATTTCAGTATGCAAGAAATCATATCCGCAAGTTTGCATTAATGTTATATAATGCTCAGCATTATATAATACAATTGTATATTCCCAAATCAAATTAATGCAATTAAATAAAGTAAGCTCATCAGATGTAGAGCCGAAACATATAAAAGATATAAAAGAAACATATATATATATATATATATATATATATATATATATATATATATA
>NC_068984.1:66869518-66870968 GCF_001194135.2 Octopus bimaculoides
TATATATACACACACACACACATACATGCAGAAATACATAATCACATATATACATATGAGTATGCTTATATACATATATGTGTGTGGGTGGGTGAGTGCATGTGTATATAAGTGTATTTGTGTGTGTGTGTGTGTAGTTGTATGTACATATGTGTGAATGTATGCTTGTATGTCTGCTTGTAATGTTCACTAAATCATCAATATCGATGAGATTGGTCAGTTCCAAACTTACAATACTATATAGCCAATGTTGGCAACTAGAACACTGATAAAATCATCTTGCTAAAACAAATGCCTTTTACAAAAATATCTCGGCTCCATTTACTGCTTGTCTAACCAAAATAAGATTATGTTCATTCACTCCAAGTAAATCTGTCGCAATAATGGATGGCACTGAAGTGGTAGTTAAAGAGAAAATTTGTTTTATTACTTAATAGTGTCTCCTTATATTCTGTGTTCAAAACCATGGTCAGTTCAAAGACAGTTTTTTATTTTATTTTTTTATTATGATCCTGTTGAAGAACACTGAAACAGTTAACTGCTGCTCTTCTTCATTAGCACTAGATCAACTCTGAATGAGCAGTACATGAATTAAAACTTAGCAGATATGACCATCTATCTTTGTTTAGGTATTGTGAATTTCATTATCTAATGTATCCTTTCACTATTTAAGATGACTGAGTGAGATCCGAGGGAAATTTGGTTATATTATTCTTTGCACATTGAATAATGAAATAAAAACTAAACTGTTGGGTAAATACCAGTAATATACAACATCATAAAGTACACCACCAACACCATCTTCCACCGCCTCATGAAAATACATCACAACAACCATGATCAACAGTTGGAGAGTTGTTGCTGCTGCTAACCCAAACACTAAGCAGTTTAAAATAAAATAATGAATTCAATGTAAATATACATTTCTTGGACTTTTTCCTTCGGAAGAAAGGTCTTTGCACCCGAAATATAAAGGTTTTCTTTGTGAAATTTTCTGCATTGTTAGAAGCTTTCTTTATTTCCATTTTCTTTCATTTTCCACTTCTGGACTACAATGCTTCAAGTGAACTGCACTGCCTTATACTTTTGTGCACATCAACCCTTTTTTTACCATGTTTCTGTTGAAATACATTGCCTTCCTTTCAATAAATTTTGAAAATAATGACAAATTCATTAAAATAACTTTCTCGTTATTAAACTGCTGTTTGGAATGTAAATCGGCATGAAATTTTGATAGTTTCAAGGTAAAGTAAATTAATTTACCTTGAAACTGAGAATTAGTATCATAGATGTAGGGGCAGTTTCAAGCAGGTTGGTATCAAATGAGATTAAATATGCTTTGGTAATGTGTACTATGCTTTCACTAATTGTTTTAGGTGCCTATGTAATCATGAACAAATATAGACATGCTCCCAGGCCTCTCATCTTTCACTCAGCAGTGCATCCAGGG
>NC_068984.1:66870978-66878368 GCF_001194135.2 Octopus bimaculoides
AGAGAGAGAGAGAGAGAGAGAGAGAGAGAGAGAGAGATAGAGAGAGCTGCATCAGCCCTCAACTAGTACCTTATTACAGCTAGGTAGAGTGGAACAATGTGAAATGAAATACTTAGCTCAAGGATGCAATGCACCACTTAGTTCAGGAATTGAGTCCTTGAATTCATGATCCTCATCAGTTGAACATCTGAACCACTAAGCCACAAATTTTCAGATTAGTTATATTATCATATAATTTAGTGACAGATAGTATTCTATTGATTTCAAATTTTGGCATAAGGCCATTAATTTCAGGGGAGGTGGTATGTCGATTACATCGACCCCAGTACTCAACTGGTACAGATTTTATTGACTCAGAAGGTTCAAAGGCAAAGTAGACTTTGGTGGAATTTGAACTCAGAATGTAACGACAGACTAAATGCTGCAAAACATTTTGCTCGGCATGCTAAAGATTCTGCCAGCTTACCTCCTTCAATACCACACTGTGTAACAAAGTTTTTACTTTTTTTTTCGTCTTTGGTCAGTAAGTGTTTTATTTCCTATTCACTTCTATCTGGAAATCAAAGAAAATGACTTCTCCCTTCAAAATTCGCTGTTGTGACCTGGACATCAATATTTTGAAACTGATCTATTTTCCATTACATTTTAGACAGATTCATCACTGAGTTGCTGAAACAGAAATATTGTTAAAGAAAATATTCTGCTCAATACCACAGATTTACTTGTCAGTTGCTTAACCTTAACCACTTGAGCTTATCCTTTAGTGGCTGACAATATATGCATCTCTAACCAAGAACAGGAGTAGTGGGGGAGCACCATAGCCATATGTTGAGAGGGATTCTTTGGAGTTTGAATAACAAAAGCATAGGTTTAAGGAAACAGCCATTTTTCATAGTTTCTAGGGATAGGCAAATAGGAAATAAGTTGCTACTGTGTTACACAGTATTGTTGGAATATTACCATACAGGCATATTATGGATTCTCCTGTCACAGAAGACAGATGAAGGTTCTGAGATTTTTTTCCTGAACAACCTGCACAGCTGATTGGTTTATAGTGATCAAATGTCTGTGCTACACAGAACCTCACTCTCTCCATCAAATTGACATTGCATGTACAGGTGTATGGTATGCCACATGTCGGATGTCAAAGTAATTGCAGAGCAACATGAGATGAAGTGTTTCGTTCAAAAACACAACACAACGCAACACACCATCTGGTCTGGAAATTGAACCCATGATCTTGTGATTGTGAGTGCAACACTGTAACCACTATGCCCTCACACTATACAGGTATATACAGTAATATACACCATATTGTATATACCATGAAAGCACATGACTTAGTGGTTAGAGTATTTGGTTTACGATCGTAAGGTCATGAGTTCAATTCCCAGTGATGTGTTGTGTCCTTGAGCAAGACACTTCATTTCATGTTGCTCCAGTCCACTCAGCTGGCAAAAATGAATTGTACCCATTATTCAAAAGAGCAAGCCTTGCCATAATCTGTGTCATGCTGAATCTTCCTGAGAACTACGTTAAGTGTACACATGTCTGTGGAGCGCTCAGCTACTTGCAAATTAATTTCATGAGCAGTCTATTCCACTGATCAGATCAACTGGAACCCTTGTCCTCATAACCAATGAAATGCCAATGTATATACCATACAGGAATATACAGTCATGGTATTACTGCATTTTATCTACATTCAAATAAAAATGCAGGTAGCACTATTGTATAAACATTACTCTATCAAAATTAACCACCCATCTACAAGAACAGGCTTTGTATCAATAAGAATTAGCCATTGACTCAAGTTACATTAATGTTATCGTTGTTGTTTTTCACAGGTTTACCATGATTGAATGACTCTATGATCAAAGACTGTGACCATTCCATTTATAAACTTTGTGCAGGAAACCTAGAACCATACTGCGTAATAAGATGTCCTTCTTTAAGATGGCAGAGTTTGATTTGAGGAAAATTTGGTAGTTATTTCTTGCAAGCTAGGAAAGTATGGTAGACAGTAGTGGCATCTTCTTTGGTCTGTTTCCAGAGCCACAAATTCAGTGTGGAACTATATTCTGAATGGTGTATAAATTGTTTTACCAAACTTACTTAAGGCACAGTACTTATATATAGTCAAGTTTTCTCCATAAATTTCAAATCACACATGAACACACTTGTAAAGTGGTTGGCATTAGGAAGGGCGTCTAGCTGTAGAAACCAAGTCAAATCCAACTGGAATGTGGTGCAGCTCTCCAGCTTGTTAGCTCTGGTCAAATTGTCCAACCCATGTCAACATAGGAAATGGATGTTAAGCGATGATGATGATGATGATGATGATGATGAGGAGGAGGAGGAGGAGGAGGATGGTGATGATCATGACAACGACAATAATGATGAGGACATCAGTTCCAGTTCAAGCCGTTTTGTCACTTTAACTGGAATTTTTATGGAGGCAACAATGATTACCATAGCAACAACTACAACCATGCTAACAACAGCAACCTCACTGTAACCACAACAACCACTACAACAACCACTACAACAACTATCACAAGAACAATAATTGCAGTAACACCATCAACAACTACAGCAATACCAATCAAAATGACAACAACAACACCAAGTGGTGATAGCATCAGTAGGAGAGAGATGTGAATTTGCAGGGATCATAGTATATGGGATTCTGAAGTTTGAGTTTAATTGTTGAGAATGAGCGTGGTAGTAGTAGTAGTAGTAGTAGTAGTAGTAGTAGTAGTAATGATAAAAGTGATGATCTTTGGAGTAGCAAGGATGATGAGGATAATGGTGAATACGATGATAGTGATGACGGTCATGCTAGTAGTGGTAATACTGATGATGATGATGATGATGTTCATTGTATTGGAGAGGTATTTGGGGAGTTTGGTGTTGAGTATCAAGCGTAGTGCCAGCAGTGGAAGCAGCAATAATGATGGTAATAGTGGTAGTGGTGGTAGTGGTAGTGGTGGTGGTGGTGGTGGTAGTGGTAGTAGTAGTAATGGTGGTGGTGGTGGTGGCGGCGGTGGTGATTTAAGCTGGCAATGGTGGTTATTCTTATGGAGATGGTGGTGGTTGTTGTGGTGGTGGTGGTGATGGCAGGGGTGATAGCAAAGGTATTGGATAAAGGCAGGAATGGTTTTGGTGATAGCAGTGGTAAAGATATTGATGATGGTGGTGGTGGTGGTGGTGGTGGTGGTGTAATAGTGATCATGATGGTGGTAACAATTAAGGAGGAATTAGTTACGATGATGACGGCAATGACAATGATGATGATAATGATGATGATGATGATGATGCTGGTTGTGATGATTCGATGACGACGATGATGACGGTGGGTTCAGCATTGTGCATCCCTTGCCTGAAAGCTTACTGATGGGCATTAAACAGGTTATGCATCTCAAGGGGATTGACAATAGCTCTGATTTCATCATCTTTCCCTATATGGCTTTGTAAATCGAGTAAGAGGAACCAGGCGACAATTTTAATTTTATTTATTTCATTTTTTTTATTTCACCGGGGAGGTAGTTTTGGGTGGTGGAAGCAATGTTTGAGGCTTTGTAGGTATTATGTTATCTCTCTCTTTATTAAATATTTATTTCTATTGCAATGATGCAAATTATGCTATTTGATAAAGGCCCATCTGCTTAGGGAATATATACATAACACACACACACACACACACACAACCATTCACACATGCATGCATGTGAGCACACACATTTAAGCACATGCTTACAAAGATACATCTGTCTCTCTACCTCTCTCTCTCTCTTTTTATATACATACATACATACATACATATATATATATATATATATATATATATATACATATACACATACATGCATACATGTGTACATTAACATAGTTTCATACATGTATGCCTACATTCATAAGCACACACATGTGCTTATATATGTATGTATACATGTGTATATATATGTATGTATATGTGTGCGTATATGTATATATATATATATATATACACATATATATATATATACATATGTGTGTGTGTGTATATGTATATGTGTGTGTACATGTATGTTTACGTGTGCATGTGTGTATAAATGTATGTGTGTGTGTATATATGTATATGTATGTATGCATATGTGTGTGCGTGGGTGTGTTTATATGTGTGTGTGTGAATGTGTGAACAACCTCATAAGAGTTTGATTGTATGCATCAAGTGACCAGAACTGTGCTTATTCCATAACAATGACAAGTAACTCTCAAATGACTCAGTCTGCTATCTGTAAATAGGTGCCACATTTTAGAAACAACTCTCTACTGTAAACTGCAATAACAATGTTATCGTGACATTTATTTGCGAGCATTGTTTGAGCTCCATTCATGTTTGGGAGCCAAGAGAAAGCAATTTGAAAGATAAGAGTCATTTGTATTTAATCACAGACCTGAATTGGTTAGTCTTCCTGGTTCTTCTTGATCCACCATGCAGTTTGGATAAGGACCTTATTTTTCTTTATGAGTTGTTACCCTTGTTGTTACTGTTGTTGTTGTTGCTGCTGTTGTTTAACCCTTGGTCGACTCTAATCAAGCAGAAAATAGACCTATGCAAAGGCAATGTAGCCATGATCATCCTATATTTTTAGACATAATAAGGATTGTAATATCTAATGTGCCTTTTATTTTTTACATTTAAGACACTTGAGTGTGATTTGAGGGAAACTTAGCTGCTATTTTTAGCGGTTCATTTAACTATATAGAGGCTTTCTTATACAGTTTCTTATTTGCCATCTTTTTTATTTCTGTCTTTCAAGACTTCATTGTTTTATTTTTTTGCTGATTCAAGTTTTCTATGTTCTATGGTTTTTATCCCTAAGGGTCATCATGTTTTACGTTTGTAAATCCTGTCAGAATGGTATATTGTCCATTGTTAAACACTGGCTAGATTATTGGCTGAGGACATTGACATTACTGCCCCAGAACCTAACCCAAAGACACCAAGAACCATGGAATGCAGTGAAGTGAAATAAGCATGGGCCCAGAAGCCGGGTGTGCAGGGGTTACAATTGCATCCCCTAGAATTTTTGTGGGGGTGCAATATCAAAATTTGAACCCCTGCTAGCTTTTCTCGTGTTTAGAAAACAGTGAATAAAAAGTGATCAGTAAAATGTAGCTCAAAGTTAGGTTCCTTTACAAAGAACAAGGAACAAAACTAAAAAAAAAAAAAAACACAAGACCTTCTTTCTAAAAATTTTGAACCTGGGTTTACACTCCCTAAGCAAATTTCATTCCTGAGTCAGTGGAAATAAGTGCTAAGATATTGGTTTCTTAATGACTCTTACACAGTAGAATAACTACCTGACTCAAATGTAAGTACTAGGGTCAATATGTTCAACTAAATCCTTAAAGGTGGTGTACCAGCATGGCCAGAATCCAATGACTGAAACAGGTAAAAAAAAAGATAAAGAAATTTTGGTCTCTAGATAATCCTTTCTACTACAGGCACAAGGACTTAAATTTTGGGGGAGGAGGGGCAGTCGATTATATTGAATCCAGTATGCAACTGGTACTTAATCTATTGACCTTGAAAGGATGAAAGTCAAAGTCGACCTCAGCGGAATTTAAACTCAGAATATAGTGGCATACAAAATATTGCTAAGCATTTTGCCTGACATGCTAATGATTCTGCCAGCTTGCTGCTTTTGGTCTCTAGATTATGATTCTTATGATGTTCAACTCACTAAGGGAGCCTATTTGTAGTTGCTTGACCTAACCTGAATAGCTGCAAAATTTCATTCAATTCACACCCTACTGCTTTTGTAAAAAAGGCAGGATGCATTGGATAATGTAGAATTAGATATACTCATCATCATCATCATCATCATCATTATTTAACATCGATTTTCCATGCTGGCATGGTTTGTACAGTTTGATAGGAGTTGGTCAGCTGGAGAGCTTCCAGGGCTCCATGTTTGCTTTGGTATTATTTCTACGGCTAGATGCCCTTCCTAATGCCAATCACTTTACAGAGTGTACCTGGGTGCTTTTACACAGCACTAGCATGGCTGCTTTTTATGTGGCACCTTTATGGCTGCTTATTAAGTGACACTGGGACAGGTGCTTTTTAATATGTGACACTGGCACCTATGAGCCTGCAAGATTAGGAATGCTCAGCTGAAAGGGGATACTGGTGATATGCCTGTATGCAAGGATAACCACTTATTTACTTAGCTTGATGTGACATGTCTGTACTATATCCCAATGTGTCTGTGGAGGCGCAATGGCCCAGTGGTTAGAGCAGCGGACTCATGGTCATAGGATCACGGTTTCGATTCCCGGACCGGGCGTTGTGAGTGTTTATTGAGCGAAAACACCTAAAGGTTCATGACGCTCTGGCAGGGGATGGTGGCAAACCCTGCTGAACTCTTTCACCACAACTTTCTCTCACTCTTATTTCCTGTTTCTGTTGTGCCTTTAATTCAAAGGGTCAGCCTTGTCACACTGTGTCCTGCTGAATATCCCTGAGAACTACGTTAAGGGTACACATGTCTGTGGAGTGCTCAGCCACTTGCACGTTAATTTCACGAGCAGGCTGTTCCGTTGATTGGATCAACTGGAACCCTCGATGTCGTAAGCGACGGAGTGCCAACAACAAATCCCAATATGTCTATACTATATCTGAGTGATAAAAGTTGGGATGATCATGGCTGGAATGCCGTAGGTCATATGTCTAAATGGTCTGGGTTGAACTGGTGCAAAAGAATTACAACGGCAATAACAACTACAGCATTCTATGAAAGAGAGAAACATGAGAGTGGTTCATCATGACCTCCTCCAGATAGACATGAAATATAAAATTCTGAGAGAGGAGAGTAAGAGTTAATGGATGTTTCAATGTTCATAGCTTACCCCCAAAGGTATTAAGCAAATCTATCTGACACTAACACCACGATGGATTCAGACAGGAAATTGAAACTTTATCATCATCTGGAAGAAAGGAAAAAAGAAGCCACACAGACACACTCAGATGAACGGGAAAACACACACCCACATTGTGTGCATGTACGCACACAGTATGTATATGTTGCTTTGAGGTAAAATCATGCCGATTTCCTTTATATTGTGCATCAGAAGTTAACTCCTTATGATTATTCTTCCACTGTGTAGACATAAGCTGTAGCCACAAATAATTCAAAATTCATATGAACATTTTTAAAAATACATTTCTTAAACTAATTATCATGTACCCTGTGGTGAGCGTATGCATGTGTGAGTGTTTGTGAACATACACATACACACACACACTCTCTCTCTCTGTTCCTATCAAATATATAATACATAGGTATATGTGTGTCTATAATTATATATATATATATATATATATATATATATATATATA
>NC_068984.1:66878378-66883580 GCF_001194135.2 Octopus bimaculoides
GTGTGTGTGTGTGTGTGTGTGTGTGTGTGCATGTGTGTGCGTGTCTGCACACACAGAGATACACACGCACACACACACACAGACACACATTCACATGCACACACACACATGTACTCACATTCATACCCAGGTATGGAAAGAAATAATGACAGACAGTCAGATAGACAGATACATAGATACGTTATATTAGGAGAAAATAACAAATTTCCTAAGGGTAAAAAAAATTAAAATAAATAAATAAATATAATAACATAATACAAAAAGAGAAAAGAAAGGAAAATAGAAAATATTAATGAATTTAAAAAGAAACAAAGAAATATATATAAATGAAGAGATAACAAAAGAAAATTTTAATAATAATTGAAAATAAATCAGTGAAAAATAGCGAAAGGAGGAAGTGAAGTATTGGAAGAAGAGTTATAAAGATGAGAAAATAAGCTATTATCACCTAATTATGCTGAGGTGCTGAGTTACAGGTGATATATATATATCCAGTTTCATTACTTTATTTATTTGTGAAATACTTAGGAAGAATTTCATTCATTGTGGGAGAGAAAAATGTTTGAGTTAAAGCCGGCAACAGTTGTTTCCCTTGCATTCTTCATCACAGCTTTACTTGCATGGTGGAAACGAAAAGAAGAAACAGGCATGACACTTTTCATTAAAATCTATATGTGCTTGTTGCATCGCACAGTAAATTTACCTAATAAAAATCTCCTCTTATTAAATCCATTCAGCTTGACATCGCGACAGAATCATATCTCTAAACAGCTTCAGCATTTAATAAAATGTGACTCATTTGTTAAACTATTAAACATTGCATATCATAGCTCCAATTTCAAGCTCTACCTGGATCTATTTACACTTTTCATCCACTTGGGAAACAATACAGAAAAATCTAACAAAAGCTATAATATAATACTGAGTTAAGCAATCAAATTCATGAGATATGAACGAAGCACTTCCTAACCCTACCTTGAATTCCCTACGTCTATTTTCTAACTGACCCTTTTTTATTTTGCATTGTATTATTTATTTATAAGGTGGTGAGATGGCAGAATCATTAACATAGCAGGAAAAATGCTTAATTGCATTTCGTCATTTTTTACATTGTAATTCAAATTCTGCCAAGGTCAACATTGTCACTCATCATTTTGGGGTTTATAAAAGATGTACCAGTCAACTACTGGGGGAGGGTTGATTTAATCAATGTACCCCTAACCCAAAATTTCAAGTTTTGTACCTATAATAGGAAGAATTATATTATTTATTTTTTAACATTTTACCCTTAGTTGAAATGAGATTCAACTATAGCTATCTCTCTTGAGGAATGCTATAGGAATTCTATAACAGGATTGATAGGAAGCCAGTGAACTGGCAAAATCGATAAGGCATCAGAGAAAATAGCTTGTGGTACCTAGTTATGGCCCTTTATATTCTCAGTTCAAATTCCATCAAAGCCACATTTACCATTCTTCCAACTGATGCTGATTAAATAAAGTAAGTCAATTGATTTATTATAACCACTCATGTATAAGTTACACTTTTTTTATCTTTGGTTCTGACTGGGAAAGCTTTGTGGATCATTCTATATATGTGTGAGTGTGTGTGTGTGTGTGCATGTTTTCGTGTCTGTGTTTGTCCGCCCACCATCGCTTGGCAACTGATGTTGATGTGTTTACGTCCATGTAACCCTAGCAGTTCAGCAAAAGAGACCGATAGAATAAGTGCTAGGCTTACAAAGAATAAGTCCTGGGGTTGATTTGTTTGACTAAAGGTGGTACTCCAGCATGACCACAGTCAAATGACTGAAACAAATAAAATAATAAAACAGTATATATATATGTGTGTAGGATGCGATGGGTAAATTGTCGCCATTTTATATTTTCTATTTTGTGTATGCACATTGTTTGCATTTGATTTTGCCGATTACACAGTGTAGTAGGGTCAGTTGGGCACCACCTGTGAGAAAAAACAGCACAAAGACACAATTTACTCTTTAGTATTTCAAGATATTTTTATGTAATTTTGGTAAATATATCTGTTAAAATGAGATGTCCGTGTTACTTCTATTTTTGCGTAATTTAGACAACAGTTTATTCACCACACCCTGCATATATATATATATATATATATATATATATATATACATATATTATGAATATTGCAATATATAAGTATTATCTATATTATAATCTATATAATACTATATTATATATAATCTATATTATATCTATATAATGGCAGCATGGTAAGAAGCATGGTTTTGGGTTCAGTCCCACTGTGTGGCGCCTTGGGCAAGTGTATTCTACTGTAGCCCCAGGCCCACCAAGTGGATGTGTCAGATGGAAACTGAAAGAACGATGTCATATATATGTGTGTGTATGTGTGTGTGTGTGTGTGTGTGTGTGTGTGTGTGTGTGTGTGTGTGTGTGTGTGTGTGTGTGTGTGTGTGTGTGTGTGTATATACCTCTAGTGTCTGTGTTGGTTGCTCACCACCATTTAACCAGTATTGGTGTGTTTATGTCACTATACCTAATTGGTTTGGCAAAAGAGACGAATAGAACAAGAACTAGGCTTTAGAAGATAAAACAAGTACTAGGGTCTATTCATTTGACTAAAATTCATCAAGGTGAATTCCACCATTCCAACTATGGAATTCTCAGTCTAATGACTGAAACAAGTAGAAGATAATATGAGGAATGCACCTAGACTATGGGCTTGCATCTAGAAAGTTACCTTCTGAGGCACAAGTCTGGGCAAGGTTGTTTATGGAAGGCCAGCAGTCGCCCATGCATACCAGCCTCCCCTCTCCACACCACTGATGTTATCCAAGACGACCAATTTGTTAATAATAAACAATTATTAACTTCCTTATCTCCATTTTCTTTTCTCCTTTTAAATGGATATAAACTATATACTTAATATGTACCTATTTTTTTAAGGGAATTTCATTCCCCCAAAATATTAGTTATTGAACCTTGGATGCCACCATTCCTTCGTGAGGTCACATATCCTCTAATCAAATATATATATATATTTATATATATATATATGCAAGTAAGGACATAAATGCAAAACAAAGTGGTAAAAAATAGTACACAAATACCAAAGGTAGAGTCATATGTTTTTATTACAGTTGTAAAGTTATCACAAAACTGTTACAGTCAGTTGTAATGAATAGTATTCATCAAAACTGTCTGAATGGTCACATGAAACTCTGAGTAACAGTTTTGGGATAATTTTGAAGCTTTAATATGTATATACATATATGGACCAGGTGGTGTCTTGTGTTCTTGAGCAAAATATTTCATCTCATTGGTTTGTGATCACTTTGAACTGACATGTGGTACACTATGCACCTGTTCAAGCAATGTCAATTTAATGAAGGGAGTGCGATAATGTACAGCAATAACATTTGATCACTATAAACAAATTTTTAAAAAATCATTTGTGTAGGTCGTGTCGCAAGAAATTGCAGAACTGACTTTCTTGAACTAAGAGAGACGACCATCATATATATATACACGTGGACATTGACACATACACACGTATGCATATATACATACATATATGCATGTAAAATAAGAAAGAAAAATTTTTAAAAAACTGCATTTGAGGACTAAATCATGAATGGACATATGTAACTTACGGGCGGGAACTTTGCAGAACAATGGCACTAGATTATTGAAAAAAAATCGGGTTACACATCCCACCAGGTATTTCATGTATTCATGTATGCTTCATGAGCTTACGACTTTTGGCACGTGTGCAAGCGTATAAACACTACTGACGTCTTTGAAAGCACTTGGAACTAAGTCAAAACGACAACAATGAAAGCATCTGGGGAGAGGGCGGCAAACAAACGAATAGATATGAAAGAAAAAGACACAAATAAGCAGGATTTTCATAAATAATTCTTTATAATATAATAAGGAAAGAGAAGCAAAACATAAATTTCCTCCCTACTTTTATTTATTTATTTATGTATTTATTTATCTATATTCTGTAGGGGGTGAATATGTGTGGTAGCGGGTAGAGAGAGAGAGAGAGAGAGAGAGAGAGAGAGAGAGAGAGAGAGAGAGTAAGCTTTCATGTAAAGTGCACATTTCATGAATGAGATTTTTTCCTTAGTCTTCTTTTTTTTTTTTTGTCTTTTCATGTTGTCATATTCACATGGTGGGTGTTTTAATCGATGAAGACCAGATATGGGTACTATTTGAATTTTATTATGAATGAGTAAAGTCAGGAAAACATAGGTAAGCTGTCGCAAAACCATTAAAGTTGATATCACAATATACAAAAGAAAACAATAACAAGAAAAATATTCAAAGCATAATATGGAGGGAGTAAACATTAAAATGACATTACATTAGTTTTTGGTTGTCTAAAAGTTCTTCGTTCTTTATATTCTCTTGAATATTTGGAGATTTGGATGTAAAGGATATAAAAGATATTTACAACATTAAAATCATCACGTAGTTGCCTATCATCACTACCTCATTCTCTTTTTTCTCATGCTTCTGTTCCAGTCTCTCTGGTATGTCTCCTTTTATCCCTCTGTTATCCTCCTTTTTTCTTTTTCTGGCTCCCTTCTCTCATAGTTTTGTGAGAAGTTGAGGAATAGACATAGAGACAACACCAGGAAGAAGAGAGTACACTTTTTAGTTTTGTCAGGAACAAGGAAACCCACCAGTGCTGGTGAACATAAAATGCAGTGTAGACACCTTAGTCGTGTTAGAGACATGATGTGTTGAATGGAATGGTAATGGTTACATATATATTATACATCATCATCATTTAACGTCCATTGTCCATGCTGGCATGGGTTGGACAGTTTGGCTGAGCTGGCACACTAGAAGGCTGCACAAGACTCCAGTCTGATTTGGGATAGTTTTCTATGGCTGGATGCCCTTCCTAACATCAATCACTCTGAGAGTGTAATGGGTGTTTTTACATGCCATCAGCACAGGTGCCATTTGCGTGACACTGGAATGCTTTTATGTGCCACCAGCATGGGTGCCATTTGCATAATACTGATATCTGCCATGACTGCGATTTTGCTTGGCTTGATGGGGTCTTCTTATCAAACATAACTAAATGCCAAAAGTCTCAGTCATTGCCGCCATGAGACCCAACACTATATTATATATAACACATATATTTATGTACAATCATACATGTGTGTGTGTTTACATATAT
>NC_068984.1:66883853-66884987 GCF_001194135.2 Octopus bimaculoides
TATATTCTTTTTTTCTTTGTACAGAATGGGTTGCAGTGGACAGGAAGTGTTTTTTTTTATGTGTGAGTTTCTGGCTGGATGTTGTTCCAGTCATAAACCCATATTTCACATATTTTCCAAATCACAGAATGACTAGTCATAACATCAAAACGGATTGTAAACATCAGTCACCATTTTGTTGAAGTGAGGGCATGGAATGTCAACACACAAACATACACACATATCTATACAGAAATGACTACTTTCTTACAGTTTCTGTCAACAAATTTCTTTCAACAAAAAAAAAAAAAGCTCAGGGCGGGTGTTAATAGAAGACTCTTGCCTATGGCCCTACACACAGTGTGGTTGAACTTGAAACCATGTGGTTGTGATAGTAAACATATTAAATACACAACAATACTTGCATCTGTATGTGTGTGGGTGTATATGTTAATATAAATATGCACATATATATATATTTATACACACACACACATATATAAACACATATATACACTCACATACATGCATACATATGTACATATATATGTATATATATATGTATATGTATGTATGAACATATATGTTCATGTTTATACATGTATATATACTCATGCACACACAGGCACACATATAAATGTATATGTGTGTATGGACATTAAATGACGATGATGATGATACACACACACACACACACACACACACACACACACACACACACACACACACACATCAATGATGGTCTTCCTGTACTTTGATGTAATTTCAGTTCTACCTGTTTCACAATTTGTGTTATAGTGTATTATTTTCCATATATTTTATGTTCTGTTTACCGGAGGCAATGAACAAAGTCATCATCCTCCACATCACATTCACCATCATCACCATCACCTCTATCATTATCATTCTGCTCATCATTATCTCTAGTATTTTTATCATTGTTATCATTTTCATTATTTCACTCATTATTATAAAAAAAAACAAGAACAAAAAAAAAAAATGTTAAGGGAAAAATAGAAGCAAGGACAAATGAAAAGTTATCTTAGCTTCTAGCATTTTCTGAATAAATTGGAATTTTAAGATATTTCAAAAAATGTATAGTTCCTTGCTATGATGAGTTACTGTCAAGAAAATTTGATTCAGTTTGTTCAAAAG
>NC_068984.1:66885840-66886853 GCF_001194135.2 Octopus bimaculoides
TGTGTGTGTGTGTGTGTGTGTGTGTGTGTGTGTGTGTGTGTGTGTGTGTGTTTGCGTGTGTGTGTGTGCATGCATGTGCATAGATGCATATATGAGTGTGTGTGTATGCACATATCCATATGTGTGTGTTTGTATGAGGTTTGAATGTATATAATGATCCTGATTGTATTATGTTCATTTTTGATTGAATGGCTCTCAATGATCTGCATAATTTTGCTCACAGTATGCAGGAAACTGGTTCACTTTACTGTTGTGTAAGTCTCACAGTGAGTGTTCAATCATACCACCTTTACTTGAGAGTTTAGTCGATATGAGGAACAGTAAACAGTTCTGTAAGCCCTATTTATCTTGCATTAAAAGGGTAAAGACCACCTCCAGCCATGAATGACCATAGGACCAGCAGTCACCCATGTATACCAGCCTTCCCTTTCCACACCACCAATGTTATCCAAGGGAAAACCAAAGTCCCATACAACTTGGCACCACTGATGTCACAACTCATTTCTATAGTTGAGTGAGCTGGAGCAACGTAAAATAAAGTGTCTTTCTCAAGAACATAACACAATACCGCTCTTCTTAAATGGGTTACGAGCTTCACAGAATACACACGAATGGGGGGCTGACAGAAACGTTAGCACGCCGGGCGAAATGCTTAGCGGTATTTCGTCTGCTGTTACGTTCTGAGTTCAAATTCCGCCGAGATCGACTTTGCCTTTCATCCTTTCGGGGTCGATAAATTAAGTACCAGTGGAACACTGAGGTCGATGTAATCGACTTAATCCCTTTGTCTGTCCTTATTTTTCCCCTCTCTGTTTAGCCCCTTGTGGGCAATAAAGAAATAAGAATACACACTCTTTGTCTGTCTGTCTGTCTCACACACACACACACACACACACACACACACACACACACACACACACAGTACTGAACTAAGTATCCAGCAAGCTTGAGATCAGAAGTGACTTGGATTTCTGTGTTTTTCAGTTTCCTAGAGACAGCCTAAATAATTACTT
>NC_068984.1:66889226-66912085 GCF_001194135.2 Octopus bimaculoides
ATAATGGAAACACCTAGCATCATAGCATCATAATTTTGAAACATCTATAAAACCATTAAAAGCTTGTTTATTTTAATGTTTTGGGATTTATTATTAGTTTTGCTTAATATGTTTTGCTAAAATTGCTGTTTCTTTTCAGATATCATCAGAAAAAGGTAATTAGAATTCATTAAAATGACAGAACGATTGGACTTTCAAAGAAACCAAATTGTTGGTGCTCATATGGCAGTTGCTAACGTAATGAAAACAGCCGAAATGTTTGGTGTATCAAAAAGTACTGTCTTGAAAGTAATGACAGCCTTTGAGAAAGAGGGAAAAAGCTCCTTGTTGAAACAAAACTCCGGAAAAAACCCAAAACTTTCAGCTAGGAACTGTTGGACTCTTAAGTGAATTGTTAAAAAGGATCACAAAACTACAGCTCCCAAAATTACTGCAAAGCCTAATGACCACCTCAGGAACCCAGTTTCCACAAAATCTGTTCGCCGAGAACTGCACAAAGTCGGATTTCATGGGAGGGTTGCACTCAGAAAACCACTACTTTCAAAAACAAACATTGCAAAGTGTTTAGAGTGGTCCCTAGAGAAGTGGAAGAATGTTATTTTTTTGGACGAGTCATCCTTTATCTTATTTCCAACCACCAGCTAAATATACGTGTGGAGACAGCCAAAAGAAGCATTTGACCCAGACTGCCCACTTCCAACTGTTAAACATGGAGGAGGATCTGTAATGATCTGGTGGGCTGTATCTTGGAAATCTGCCAGCCCAATGGTTTCTCTTCATGGCAGAATTAATAGTCAAGACTATTTAAGCATTTTATCTGATCAAATTCATCTTATGCTTGCAGAACTTTCTGGAGGGAAATGCAATCTTTCAGGATGATAGTGCACCAATTCACACAGCTAAAGTTGTTGCTGAATGGTACTAGCAACATTCTAGTGAAGTTGAACATCTTATCTGGCCACCACAGTCTCAAGATCTCAATATTATTGAACATTTATGGTGCATTTTAAGAAAAAAGTGAGGAGTCGATATCCTCCACCACCATCACAACAAGAACTAGAGACTGTTTTAGCTGAAGAATGGACAAAAATTTCTTTGGAAACAATTCAAACTTTGTGCGAGTCCATATCTCATAGATTTCAAACTGTAATTACTGCCAAAGGCGATCCTGCCCCATATTAAAATAAATTTGTTTGAAATTTTAAGGTGTTTCCATTATTTTGTCCAACCCCTGTATATATTGTGTGTGCATGTGTGTGTGCATGTGTGTGTGTATGTGTGTGCATATGTGTGTGCATGAAATAAAATATTTCAAGAACTGCACTTAGATTGCAGACTTGGTTCACCAAAAGCAGTTGTTCTCATTCAGGATCCATAAAAGATTTCGCTGTTGAGGTTTGTGTGCAATAAATTGCTTATACTCCTAAAATACATAAAAAAAATTTTTTTTTAATATAATTCTTAATAATATTTAACTATATAAATATTATAGGATTTTTTAATACATGAAATGGCTATGAGGGTCTATCTAAGGAAAACTGGAAAATAAAGGGGTCCATTGGCAAAAAAATAGTTGAGAAACACTGACCTAAAGCATACCACTATTTCTCCATAGCCTTCAAAAGACTTCCCTTCTTCCTTTTGCCAAGTACTACAAAGTCGCTGTTGTCATCATCGTCATCACTACCATCATTATTCACCTTCCATATTCCTTGCTGGCATGACGGATACCCTTCCTAATACGTATCACTTTACAGCATGCACTCAATGCTTTGTTTCATGTCACTAGCACTAAATAAGACTGTCATGTAGGTGGGGGAGGGCAACTTTATGCTAGAAGATAAGGGGCAAAAAATGGCTACAATTAAAAAAGGAAGCATGAGCGTAATGAAGAGTGGAGCAGAGAATGTAGGAGATGGCTGATAGTGCTGAGCAGCAAAGTGATAAAGACAAAATCACATCTAAAAAAGTCATAGTTTAATTTCTGTTTGGAATCTTCAAAACTTTAGTCAATAATTTTATCATTTACAATAACTTCTATGTTTGTTGCAAAAGCTGTATCAGTTTCAAAGATAATAGTGGAGACAATGACCACTGTCTAAGAAAGAAAAGCAAAACATGACATGATTAAAGTAATAGTTTGGTACCCATATATTGACATTGTATGTAGTGTTTCTCATATCTTTCATTGAAACCATTCATTTATTGATTTATGGTTTGGGAATGTTTATTGTAAAAGCACACAAGATGTTATATCAATACAATCTACTAATGGCTAAAGAGTGGTTTAGAGGTAGAATGCTGCATAATGAAGTTTACAGCTCAGAGTTCTTTTTGTCTCTCTGTCTGTCTGGTAGATTTTTAAATTTCTTATTTGCAAGATTCCACCTCCACCATCACCACCATTATCGTCATCATCATTTCTTTATGAATTGGTCATCCAGAGAGCAAAGAGCTTTCATCGATGGTTGGGTAATAGGGTACTCGATAATCAGATGAAAGGTTGTTATTGTTGTTGCTATTGTTGCGAACTTCTAGAGTCAGTTCTCATCAAGCAGACATACCATAAAAGGCATTCCAGCTATGATAATCCAATCTCTTTTTCAGATTAGGTGTTTGTATGACCATATTATCTGATGTGCTCTCCCATTTTATAAAAAAAAAAACAATAGGATGAGATACAAAAGAAATTTGGCTGCTGTTTCTAGCATCATGTAGATGTTCCTTCATTGCTTCAAGCTGTGAAACTGGTGATCTGCATTCTATCATCATCAAGCAAGTGATGTTTAACTGGAGTCCTTATCTATTTTCTGAAAGGGGCTAATATTTCTGCTATATAAGTATATTTAGATTTAGACAAGGCTGTGTGAATTTTGAGTTCCCTTGGTAAGCACATGGATCTTTCCTAACATGGAGCATATTGGGCAAGTGTTTTCTATTATAGTGCCTAGGGTGGCTGAATATCTTGCAAGTGGAATTGGAAGCTTATTGATTTTATAGGGTTGGCTGTGTGGCAAAAAGCTTGCTTCCCAACCCCATGGTTGTGGGTTCAGTCCCACTGTGTGGCACCTTGGGAAGGTGTTTTCTACTATAGCCTTGGGTCAACCAAAGCCTTGTGAATGGATTTGGTAAATGGAAACTGTGTGTGTGTGTGTGTGTGTGTGTGTCTCTCTCTCTCTTTCTCTCTCTCTCTCTCTCTCTCTCTCTCTCTCTCTCTCTCTCTCTCTCTCTCTCTCTCTCTCTGCATGAATGCTAACATTTCCTGTCATTGCATGATACCGTCTGAATAAAACAGTGATGTCATGTTTATATGCTCTGTGAGATAATACATTCTATCTCTCTGTGCTTTCAAAGACCAGTGGAATAAAATGATTCCTAACTTGAAAAACAGGTAAGAGTTGATGACATGAAGGTCATCCCTCATAAAATATTAACATAAATATATCTCTATTCAACTCATGCCAGCATGAATAAAAAAATGAACTCCAAAATGTGGCAGTAAAAATGAGCGCACAAAAAAGAATGAACATTAGTTGTTTTAGCAAAAACCTAACTGAAGAAAAATTAGTATTTAAGCATGAGATAATGATATTTTTGTTAAGTTTTTTGGTGCTCATTTACAAAATTAGTTGCATTCCAAGGAGAATATTTCCAAATTAACAAGTATTGGAAGTCATTATAAGTAGGTGTGGTTCAAATTTCCATTAGCTGCTTCGTTTTATTTTTTTAATACATTAAGAAAACAATTGTCGCATAAACATCTTCATGTACTTCTTCACGAGCATCTAATACTCTAAAATAAAATAAGTTGAATATTCCAAAAGAGGAAAATCTAGCCAGAAGACAAACATATATATATGTATGTTTGTATGTACATATGTATGTATGTGTGTGTATGTATGTATGTGTATATGTATGTATTTATGTGTGTATGTATGTATGTATGTATGTATGTATGTATGTATGCACATACATATGTAGATATACTGAGAGAATTTTTCAAATAGAAATAGGTAGTTTTCATAATGGATAGTTCATATATGAATGTAATAAAAATGTTTCTTGGAATACTAAAACTCAGGCAATTAGTTCTTGAACAAAGAAGGGGAAAGACTGCAACATTATTTTAATGGAAGAAAGGTAATAGTTGGGTTAGTTTTTAAAAAAATGAGTTTGTTGCTGCTGCTGTTGCTGTTGTTGTCTTTGGATTTAAGATAGGTAGATGACATGTAATAGAAGACACAATGATCACTTTTTTCTCAAACTACTTAGTATGTAGTTTGAGGCATTGGGTTTTGTATTATTTTATCTATGTTTTCACTTGATCATAACTGAAATCCTAGCAAGATATTTAGCTTCTAGGACATTTACTTTATAACAACAGCAATTGTAGTCATAGAAAATCTTAATGCATTTCTCTCAGTTTCTGTTTTATAGAGGACAAATCCTATCTGAAAGTATTTTCATGGCCATAATATGCTTATTGCTACAAGGTTAGGGAAAATATATGGTATATTTGAAAATACTACACTATTTTGTACAAACCCATGTTCTTTTATTATGTTCTCAGCATGATCAAATGATTAAAAAGTTTGCTTTTCTTTTCATCCTTCTAAAAATGAAGAAATACATATTGGGGTTGGAGTAATCAACTAATAACTATTTGGCCACCCCCAAATATGACTGCAGTTTAAAGACTGAAACCAGGAAAAGATACGAAAATAACAAAGTATAGAGTTGTTAAGATGCCCAAAACTGTATTTTCATATATTCTGTGAACTTCTAAACCCTAAAAGAATCAATTTTCATCACATATATATCTCCAGTCAAATGAAAAATATTCTTCCTGTATTCAACATGCAAGATTCTTGATGTGAACCTGTATGCTGAAACATATATTTTCTGCAGGGAGGGTCACTATTCCAATAAACATGCACACCAGTTTTATTTTACTTTATTATTCACATTTGGTTATCTATTTAACAAATGAACTAATAAATTATTTGATTGATTACACTGTGTAACAAAATTTTTATTTTTATTTATTTATTTTTTTGTCTTTGTTCAGTAAGTGTTATTTCCTATTTGCTTCTATCTAGAAATAAAACAAAAAATGACTACGTCTCCCTTCAAAATTTGTTTCATGTCCTGGAGACCAATGTTTTGAAACTGACCTATTTTCCATTACATTTCAGGCAGATTCATCTCTGAGTTGCTGAAACAGAATTATCAATATAACAAATACTACAGATTGGCTTGTAAGTTGCTTAACCTTAACCACTTGAACTTATCCCTTAGTGGCTGACAATATGTGCATCTCTAATCAAGAACAGGAGTGCACAGTGGAGAAGCATCATAGCCATGTGATGAGAGGGATTCTTTGGGATTTGAATAGATATTGCAGCAAAAGCAAAGTTTGGAGGAAATATTAGCCATTTATCATAGTCTCTAGTTGGTAAGCAAATGGGACAAAAATCATGTTACACAGTGCTATACAGTTAATTAATCAATAAGTTATTTTTGTTGAAGTCCTTTCATTGTCACTTGTGGTCTCTTCATTGTCATACCCACAAGGTCAGCTTCAGGTCTGTAGAATTCTTTTTTTCTTTCTTGCCTTTAACCCTCCAACGCGGAGTATAGGCCACTTATAATTGAATTCCATCTCGCATAATTTCTTGCTTCTGTACTTATACTCTGCCATGAATGTCCTCCTTTCTCTAGTTCCTTTTGTGTTGATCTACACCACAAGTTCTTAGGCCTACCCCTCTTTCTATATCCATCTGGATTCCACTGTAAAGCACATAAAAAAGAATTAAAGCCTGCCCCCACCTCAAAAATACAACAACAAAAAAGATCCTGGTAGAAATGAAGGTCTCTTTTTATAACTTCACAACTGGGATCTTGCAATTTGTTTAGTGTGGTGGACTTGAAAACACCTGTTTCTATTTCTATTTTATTTCTATTTCTATTTATGCTACCATCTATTCTTTCACCTTTGTTGACTTCCATGACTTTGGATTTTGTTACAAGTTATTCTAGCAATTCCTTTATATTAAGATTTATTATTATTATTTTATCATTTTTTATGTAATTAAATAGTGCAAGGTTTCGGTATATTTTAAAACTGAAATTGTAATTGAAGTAAACATTGAAGTCAAAAGAAAAAGAAGTGAAATATAGTCGACTCTTCCCAAATAAGATATTCTAAAAACTGTATATTCTAAAAACTGTAAATAAAGAATTCTTTTCCAAGTTTGTCTGGTTACAGCATGAGCTTGTTTGTAAAATGGACCTTCTACGCACACCGAAAATAAATAAAAACAAAAACAAAAAAAAACAAATAAAAAGACAGTTACTCATTCTATCTAGTGCTGATTAATTACAGTGATCTGATAGTAATTAACGATGTTTTTCAGTGCTGACAGGTCTACTAAAGGTAGCTGAACTGAGAAATGTAAAAATTTAATTTGGAAATATTTTTCCATTTGTAATATTAACAAATATAAGGATGGTGCATTGTCAGAATTATTAGAGTGTTGGACAAACCATGTTACAGTATTTAGTTACTACATATTTCTTTCAAATCATATCAAGGGCAGCTTTGTTTTTTGTGGTTCTGGAGTAGGCTGATAAAATAAAGAACTAAACTAATAATTTATCAGTTGAATACTGCACTAACTCTATCCTCTTCACCTATGTGTTCCCTTGTGCCAATGTCAGAAATTAAGGCCCATTAGTAGAAGTAATAGTAGTGTTATGCCATTGAAAACTATATCTGAATTTCAATGTATCTTATCCTGGTTAAATACCAACCGATATTATCCATTGTATTTATGTGCTGTTGGTTGTTTAAAAAATAGAAATTTTACAATAAATCATTATTCGCGCCATGAACAGCAAAATATGAAATGATGATTTGCATATTTATTGTTAATATGTTCCAGCAAATTCAAATACAAATAAGTTTACTATTGTTGTGTATGTCACAGGAAAAGAAGTTCTCTTTTTACAATGATTTGTATGTCTTGTGTCTTGTCTTTGCTGAAATTATAAAAGAATACTCCCAGCTCTTGTTTAAACTCAAAGGTCCAGGAGTGCTTTTGGCTGATGAGACACAATATTGAAACTCCAATGTGTCAGAATCCCTTACACAAATCAGTTGACTGCATTATAAACACATTGTTGTTGTACAGGGAGAAATTGTTCTCCTGTTCCTGTGACATACACAACAGCAATCAGCATATCTGCATTCAAATCTGCCTGAATGTATTAAGTATAAATATGCAAGTCATTGTTAGAATATTTATTCTGTGTTACGAACACATTGTCATTGTAAAGGGAGAAATTGTTCTCCTGTGACATGCACAACAGTGATCAGCATATCTACATTTAAATCTGCCTGAATATATAAAGAATAAATATGCAAGTCATCATTAGAATATCTATTCTATGTCAGAATATGATGAAAACATTGGGAGAAAGAATTGTCAGCTAACTCAAGGGAAAAAAAAAAAATCTTGTCATATTTAATTCAATTACAACTCTTTATGTTCTGTGTTCAAATGTGGTTGAGGTCAACTTTGCTTTTCATCCTACTGGGGTTGATTGAATAAAGTAACTATAAAATACTCGACTTAATTTAATTGACTTACTTTCTAAAGATGTGTATAGTCTTGTGCCTATATTATAAATAAATATTACTGCTATATGACCAATTAAAGAAAGATACTTGACTACACTGAAAGGACAACCATGGTAAATAGTCTTTGGCATGTGCCTATAAGAATGGCTCTCATGACATTGTTATGAACTGCGCATACAACACGATTGTTTCTAAACAATGATACTACAAATACAAAATATATTTCAAATTACTTTTGGGAGAAATATTTTCCAACAATATTTAGTAGCAACAAGCAAAGAAAATAAACAATTATTCATATTTGCTTAATAGTTATAAATTTATTCTTTCTCTTATAACTTCTGGAATGTAATAGGACAAGAACAGAAGAAAATATATATTGTGAACAACTTTTAATATTCTGCAATTTAAAACTGCTGCAGACATGTATCCGTTTTTCTATTTTTTTTCAACATAATTTATCAAATTTCTCTATTCTGTTTAGAAATGGAACATATATATATAAAATATCTAAATTTTGTATAGGTATGATAATAAGCTACAAAAGTATAACCTGACTATAATTTTTCTTTTATGGAATTTCATGAAAATGAAGTCCCTCTAACTTTTAAACTAAAATCCTCTCAGCATTTAGTTACAAATTTAAATTATAGATACAAGTATTTTATATTTGAAATTGCTATCTGAATCAATTATATTATCTTTTAAAATTTTCTTTTTAATGTGCTTTTTATAGCCTTATAAGGATATTTCAATAAACAGGTTGCAAAAGTATAATCAAAAATGATTTGAGAAAAACTTTTAAAGATTTATTTGCCTGCATTCTTTCAAATTTTATTTGATAAATCTATCAAGACACCCTGAACCCCTTTCTTAGAATCAATATTCCAATTCAAACTACAGGCTTTCAATTTTCTATTTCTCTTTGTACAAAATAAGATTCTAGAGTATTTAGAATGTCATTTTATTTAATGATTTTAGTTAAGTGTTGCTCAGAGAAAGCAGAGCCATTCATATGATGATGATGATAATGACGATGAGAGAGAGAAGGATGATACAATGATGATAATAACGATGATAATGATATCAATAACAAGAACTGTAACAGCAGCAGCAAGAACAACAATAATAACAACTATAATAATTTTTATAATGACATGTGTTTATATATGTAACTGAAACTGTACCAGCCCTTCTTCACATCACATATCACACCCTCCTTGTGTAATTTATACCTCACACCACTTCTTTCATCAACCATCTCTGTAAAGAAAGGGAACAGAGACAAGAAGAGAGAGAGAGAGAGAGAGAGAGAGAGAAAGAAAATAAAGAGAGGGGGGAAAGTAAGGAAATAGAGAAGGGGAAAATAAAAGGAAGGTAGAGAGAGAAGGGAAGTAAATGATTAAGGTGATGTCAAGGTATACCAGCTGGTCCCAGTTTTCAGCAAGATAACTTTTACATACTTGCTTGGTCTACTAGAATTGTAGCTAAATATCTTCTAAATCACATCATACTGTCTTAAATAAAGATACTAAACAATGTAGCTTCTGATATACAAGAACAACAGAATGGTTACACCTGCAATGCCTTTCATCACAGGTCAGTTCGATTAGACCTGATCTGGAACTAAACAACAACAGCTAAGTTAATTCCAAATCAACAGGATAATGCCTCTGTGTGGTTAATCAACTTGCTAGAAATAGCAGCTAAATTCCACCTATCCCCAACTTACTGACTTAGATTAAGAAAGAACACACCAAACAATCTAGTACTATAAACACAAAGAGGAAATTATATATATATATATATATATATATATATATATATATATATATATATATATATATATATATATATATATGAAATAGGAGAAAACTGTTCAGAGGACTGTTTCTTGTAGTAATGATAATTATTGTTTCTAGCAGAAAGCCTAAAATTTTGGGGAAGGTGTTAGTCAATCTAATTGATGCCAGTACTTCAGTGGTACTTATTTTATCAACTCTGAAAAGCTGAAATATGAAGTTGGTCACAATTCTTATTTGTGTCCATAACAATTCGCAGCTCTCGAGTCAGTCCGAACCCACCATCCGCAGCAGGTCTCCAAGGTGTACAGTTCTAATCCAGCCTGGCTTAGAACTCAGAACATGAAATGCAGCACAAAGTATTTTTCCTGATGTTCTACTTATTTTACCAATCCATCTCTCCTAATAAATTGTTCTCAATTGGCACAAGCTGAGGCGTTTTAAGGGATGAATTAGTTAATTAAAGTAAACTTGGTGCTTTACTAGTATTTTGTTATTCTTTCTATTACAGGCACAAAGCCTGAAATTTTGCTGAGTAGCCAGTCAATTTCATTGACCCCACTGCTCAAATGGTACTTATTTTATGAACAGCAAAAAAAAATGGAAGGTAAAGTTGAACTTAGAACATAAAGCCAGAATAAATGTAACTAAACATTTTGTCCAGTATGTTAATGATTCTGGGAGTTTGCTGCCTTCACTTCTACTTTATCGTATTTACCCTGAAAAAATGAAAGACCAAGTTGACTTTTCTGAGATTTGAGCTGAAAATGTAAAAATATGGCCAGTTTACCATCTGCATAATTGTTTCTGATATAGTTGCAAGCACAAGAATTTGGTAGGAGAATAACAGTTGTATATATCTACCCCCTAGTGGAGGTGCAATGGTCCAGTGGTTAGGACAGCGGACTCACGGTCATAGGATCGCGGTTTTGATTCCCAGACTAGGCATTGTGAGTGTTTATTGAGCGAAAACACCTAAAGCTCCACGAGGCTCCAGCAGGGGATGGTGGCGAACCCTGCTGTACTCTTTCACCACAACTTTCTCTCACTCTTACTTCCTGTTTCTGTTGTGCCTGTAATTCAAAGGGTCAGCCTTGTCACACTGTGTCATGCTGAATATCCCTAAGAACTACGTTAAGGGTACACGTGTCTGTGGAATGCTCAGCCACTTGCACGTTAATTTCACGAGCAGGCTGTTCCGTTGATCGGATCAACTGGAACCCTCGACGTCATAAGCAATGGAGTGCCAACAAAAACAACAGCATATCTACCCCTGTAATTGATTAAAATTTTTTTCTTTTTTCACTACAGAAGGATGAATTTTGAATTTCATAGGCATATTGCCTGAAATTTAGGGAAAGGGGTTTAAATAAATCTACCCTAGTTCTTGATATTTTATTTTACCAACCCCAAGAGGATGAAAGCAAATCTTGACCTATGAGGTTTGAATTCAGAATGTAAAGAGCTGGAACAAATCTTGCATTTACCCACAGTGACGTTAAAAGTTATTAATTCAGTATTCACAATTACACAAACAAATCACTAAAATATTTTCATTTTCCAGTAAATAGCTTATATAATAATTGAATTAGTTCTTAATGTATTTGCTTGATAATTTATATATTTATATTTTTAAAATACCATTTTTGATTAATGATTAAAAGTAATTTCATAAACTTCAAAATAAAAAGAGGAAACTATTGCAATTATTATTTTCAAGAAAACATTCTTGAAAGTATATTAAATATTTATTTTTCTTTACAGAACTTATCTTACTCAATAGAATCCTTTTAATGTTTGTAGTTATTGTTGTTTAGTTTCAGTTTAGTACTGATCACATACTTATGATCAAATGTATTTCAACTGTGATCATACTATCTTCTTGGACCATAATTATTTTGAGTTATGGGGAGTTTTAGCCAGGTTTGCTATGATTGCTTTATATTCACTGAAAAAAGTTGATGTATCCTAAATCAAACAAAAATCAAATTCAAAAGAACTACATTGAACTACATTGGTTACTCTGGTCTCAGCTGTAAATGTCCACCTGTTGTATAGTCATGGAAATTACATGTTGTTGGAATTCTTAAGAACTGTCTCAGGCTATGAGTACCCATTCAACCCATGCCAGCATGGAATGTGGAAAAAAACCATATTTTCTGTCCTACAAGTCAAATTCATTAGATCAAAATTTACAACTAAAAAAAAAAGCTTAGACTTAAACACCAACTTTGGAGGACCAAAATTTCCATGTGAAATGCGGCAGGATTTAGAAAGACAGTGATGATATTTTGAATGTTTATACTCTGTGTTTGCCTTGTATATGATATCAACTTGTGCAGCACAAAATAGTGTGAAATAATTCTGCAACAACCTTCAAATATTATGATTGCTTGCATCCAACAATGTTTCTTAAATAGAAAGAATACTTAAGAGTTTGTCTATTCTTTCAATCTTCCTGTTTTCTTCCTATTAGAGCACAGTATTTGATGCATCAAAAAACTATTAACAAACGTTGTATGGGGTTAAATGAACACAGCAAGGTGTTTAATTCAATACTATTATTTATGCGATCCAGAACCTTCTACTACCTGCATATTAGTAGATGCCAAGAAGGAAGCTTTATGTAGTTACTCAAACTACAAGAATATAGCAACTAAATTTTATTTAAATCGCACCTACTACTTTCAAAAGGGAAGGTCATATTGGATAGAATATAGTTCTGGATGCGATATGTCTTGAAGGAAAAACGAAGATCAACATTGCTAGAAATTGAGATAGGAACAGTTGTTATTTTCTTCATATATTGGTTTCAAATTTTGGCACAAGACCAGCAAATTTGGGAGAGGGGATAAGTTGATTACATCGACTCCAGTTCTTAAATGGCACTTAACTTATTGGCTCTGAAAGGATGAAAGGCAAAGCAGATCTTGGCAGAATGTGAACTCAGAATATGTAAAGGGATGAAATGCCAATAAATATTTTGTCTGACATGCTAATGATTCTACCAGTTTGACGCCTTATTATCTTCATGTATTAAAATCTGTTTTTCCAAGCATTATTTTTCCACACATACACATACATATATACATACATACATACATTCATATATACAAATATGTATAGTATAATAAAAAGGATTAAAATCTGATCTGTGTCCTCAGGAAGCATTTCTACAAAATCTTGGCTCTCAATTGTAGATGTTCTATCTTTAACAATGTAGATGTTCTATCTTTAACAATAAAGCTATCCATACAAGTTGAAATTCCTGGTCAAGTATATTCTTTTCTACTCTAGGCATAAGGCTTGAAATTTTGGAGGACGGAGCAGTCGATTAGATCGACCCCAGTACGCAACTGGTACTTAATTTATTGACCCCCACAAAAGGATGAAAGGCAAAGTCGACCTCGGTGGAATTTGAACTCAGAACGTAAAGACAAACAAAATACCACCAAGCATTTCGCCTGGCATGCTAATGTTTCTGCCAGCTCACCACCTTCCTGGTCAAGCATATTAGTCACAAAATATGTATTGTATTGGAACAACTGCAACTACTGAACTCAAAATAATACCATAAATTATAGTCTTTGTTTCAATATACATATCTTTTACTTGTTTCAGTCATTTGATGTGGCCATGCTGAGGCACAACTTTGAAGAGTTTTTAGTCAAACAAATTGACCCCAGTACTTACATTTTTTAATGCCTGGTACTTATCCTATTGGTCTCTTTTGTTGAACTACTAAGTTGCAGGGATGTAAACACCCCAACACGGGTTGTCAAGCACTGATGGGGGACAATACAGACATAAAGATGCACATAAATACATGCACACACACACACCTATATAAATAAATATAAGAATGATACTATTTCTAAAAATAATATCGTTAGTAGCTGTGAGCATACAGCCATATAGGCAAATTAACAAGGTATATATAAAATATATAGATATATTTATATATACTAGGGTATTACATAAACACCTGCTTCACTAAAAATAGAAGTCAAAATACTTCCAAACCACAGAAGATATGTATATGCATATGTATGTGTATATATATATATATATATATATACATACATGTGGAGGTGCATGGCTTAGTGGTTAGGGTGCTGGACTCACAATTATGAAGTCATGGTTTTGATTTCTAGACTGAGCATTACTTTGTGTTCTTGAGCAAAACACTTCGTTTCACACTGCTCTGCAATCATTTCATCATCTGACTTGTGGCACATGGTGCACCTCTACAGGTAATGTCGATTTGATGGAGTGAATGAGTTTATGTAAGCACAAATATTTGATCACTATAAACAAATCATGTGTGGTTGTTCGGCAAGAAATTGCCAAACCCTCATATATCATCTAATGACAAGAGAGTCCATTATGTATGTACACATACACACACATACATACATGATGGGCTTCTTTCAGTTTCTGCCTACCAAATCTACTCACAAGGATTCGGTTGACCTGAGGTTAGAGTAGAAGACACTTGCTCAAGCTGACATACAATGGTACTGAATCCAGAACCATGTAGTTAGGAAGCAAACTTCTTACCACACAGCAATAGCCATGCTCATCACATGGTACATACCACCTTCGTCACTGCTACTTTCCCTTTTATTCGAGGGTGTTTTTGCTGCTAGTTACTTGGTAACCACACTGGTGCTGGTGTCATATACAAAGCTCCCAGCACACTCTACATTGGTTGAAAGTAGGAAGGGCATCCAGCTGCAGAAACTAAGCAGAAAGACAAAGCTTGGTACATTCCTTTGGCCTACCAGCTCCTGTCAAACTGTCCAACCCATGCCAGCATGGATAATGGATGTTAAATGGGGGTGATGGTGATATATGTATATATATTCAAATTCTGCTGAGGTCGACTTATCCTTTCAGGGTTGATAAAGTAAGTACCAGTTGCATACTGGGGTCGATCTAATCGACTGCCACCTGCCCCCAAAATCTCAGGCTTTGTGCCTAGAGTAGAAAAGATATATGTATATATACATATATAGAATTATTAATGCAATATATGTTTATCTCCCCTTTTCTTTCATGGTCACAAACAATCGCTGCTTCTTATAGAATAAAAAGGAAGTTTCAATTGATTAATATTAATTGAAATTTTTTGCATTCAGTACACAGCCTGTTAATTAAATAATCCACATTCCTGTCATTAGCTCATTTGAGCTATTTCTCTTGGTTCATTTTATTTTTATACCCATGATGTATAGATGCGTTTTACTTATATCTGTTTTAATGTTCAACATCATAAAATACATATATAAACATGTTGTTGCAATGTAATGTATTTATCTATCTATTTCTCCCTCACTCTTTTAGAAATATATAGTGTTTGATTTATAGGCATGTTAATTGATTTTGAGACAGGGCAAGTAAGTGAAACCACTAAAACAGCAGAAGATCACATATGAGTTTAGAGAGTATGGTAATGGTGTCGACGGTGATAATGGGGATGAATGAGGTGGTAACAGTAATGGTGGTTGAAGATAATGAAATTGATGCATTTATATATTTTACAAACAGTATTTCAGCTGTTCAAATATTTTTCTGTAAGTAGCTACCATTAAGAATAACAAGTGATGTCAAATAGTTTTTTTTAGGTTTTCTTTTTCTCTTTTACCTCATTTTTATGAGACTCTCCACTTTTGACCAACATTTTCAAATATATCTTGCTCTTCATATTTCTACAAACAACTCATCATCATCATCATATCGTTATCCTCCTCTTCTTCATCGTATCATCATCATAATCATTTAACTGCAATAGCATAAATCCTCCTTTAACCATTACAGCTTTCATAATCAGCTGCGGTACTGTGATTGCACAATTAATTACTCCCGGTTGTTCATGGGACTTGAATTCCTAATTGGAATTTGAACTCAAAATGCAGAGCGCTAAAACAGATACTGCAAAGGCAACCCAGCAACCCTTTCAACAATTTTGTCAATCCACCATCCCCGAATAGAATGTTATTCTTTGACTCCAAAATGTAAAGTCAATTTTGGTAGGATTTAAACTCAGAAACTTACAAGAAATACCATGAGACTGTATTTCTTAAAATGAGTTCCATGTAAACAATTCTAGGGTTTGGTTCTGCAAGATAAGGCTTGTTTGTTTGTTTTTACATCCCTCTATCTACTCTTTCATGAGTTTGACGTGTATATTATCAAGTCTGTCTTACAGCTTGATGTAATTCTTGTTGCTAATCATTATCTGCATTTCAAGTAAGGTGTTTTTCAATGAATCATCATCATCCTCATCATCCTCATTTAATGTCTGTTGTCCATGCTGGCATGGGTTTGATGGTTTGACAGGAGCTGACCAGCTGAATGGCTGTTCAGGATCCCAATCTGTTTTGGCACGGTTTCTATGGCCGGATGCCCTTCCTAATGCCAGCCACTTTATAGAGTGTACTGGGTGCTTTTTCACAGCACCAGTATGGGTGCTTTTTATGTGGCACCAATACTTATGAGCCTGCAAAATTAGGAATTCTCAGTTAGAGAGGGTTCCAAGGACAGCCACACTTTTACTTAACTTGATGTGTCTTTCCAAGCACAGTAATCTTTTATAAATGGTATTTACTAGGAAGTGTGAAACTTGAAGCTATAAATGATAGTATGTAATATTGGATTAAAGAAACCCTTTGGATAATAAAAGACAAATGCTGCTTGTGGGACTGGAACCCATATCTCATTGAGACATGGCAGGTGTTCTGCTATTAGACAAAAGCAATTCTTCAAGTTTTTTTTTCCATCAATTTTAGAAACTTAATTCTTACCAGTGGGAATTGTTTCTTGTTAATGTCATAAGAATTTAGAAACTTTGAGAGAAAATGTGAAATAATTCTTTTATGGAATGGTGAAACTCAAAGCAAATAAAGCTATAGATAATAGTGTGTTATTGAGTTGAAAACTCCTTCGGATAGAAAAATGTTGAAGGCTGCCTTTGGGACTTGTTCAGAATAAATTATTTATATATATCTTTTAGTTTTTACTTGTTTCAGTAATCAGACTGTGACTATGAAGTATTTTTAGTCAAATGAATTGGCACTAGCATTTTTTTTAAAGCATGGTTCTCATTCTGTCAGTCTCTTTTACTAAACTATGGGGATGTAAACACACCAACATCTGTAGTCAAGTGATGGTGGGTGGGGGGGACAAACACAGACACACACACACACACACACATAACTGGTTTCTGTCAGTTTCTGTCTGCCAAATCCATTCACAAGGCTTTGGTCAGCCCGAGGTTATAGTAGAAGGTTGTATATGCCCCAGGTGCCATGCAATGGGACTGAATGTGGAACCATGTGGTTGGGAAGCAAACTTCTTAAAATTAATATAGTGAAGGTGCAACGTAAATGTAGGTATGGATTTTGTGATATTTACAAAATCCCCTAAATGTTCTGTGATGAAATAAGTTTGGGGGCCATGGTATTAACTCTTCAGCATTTAGATTATTTTGCCAAATGTAATAATTTATCATTCATTATCTCATAGCTTCAAGATTTTGATCATGTAATTATGTATTTTTTGAATGACATTGTAGAGTTCATGTAAGAGGCTAGATCTGTCTAGTTTGAACAGAAAATAAGTAGAATATTTGGGCTAGATAAAGGGTAAAGACCCTTTCAGTCATGAATGACCATAGGATTGCATCTAGAAAATTAGCCTTTGTGTCACAAGTCTGGGCAAAATTGTTTATGAAACACCATGCATACCAGCCTCTCCTCTCCACTCTACCAATGTTATCCAAGAGAAAGGCAAAAGCCAATACAACTTGGCACCAGTGATGTTGTAACTCATTTCTATAGCTGAATGAACTGGAGCAAGGTGAAATAAAGTGTCTGGTTCAAGAAGTTCAAGAACACAACTCACAGCCTGTTCTGAGAATCAAACTCAATATCTCATGATTGTGAGCCTGATGCTCTAACCACTGAAACATATGGTTATTTTTAATGCTAAAAGTTTAACGCATTCTGTTTGATAATTTAATAAAGCTGCTAATTTTCCCACAACCACTAATACACAGTGTTTCCTCTCTTAATGATTTTTCAAGCTCAACCAGCAGGTGTGGCTGTGTGTTTAAGAAGCTTGCTTTCCAATCATATGGTCTTGGCTTCAGTCACATTATGCAGCACTTTGGGAAAGTGTCTTCAAGTCAGTCAATGATGACAGTCTTGTGAGTAGATTTGGTATATGGAAACTGAAAAAGACCTGTTGTATATGTGTAAGCATGCATATATTTATACATGTATTTTTACGCATATGTTTGTGTGTACCCTAGTCTAGACCAGTGCTCTGCAACCATTTTTCACTTGTGCTACACTTATATTCTTTTCAAAATTCAGCAGAACACCTGGACTAAAACTGTCACTAAAATCATAGGGAAAGAATTATATTCAGGTTACACTGTGACATACCTAGCATCATCTCGTGACACACCAGTGTGCCATGGCATACCAGTTGCAGAACACTGGTCTGGACATCATGCAATGACTGTGAATGAGCTGAGCAATCACTGTCATACAAGTGAGGTTGTTTGTTTCCTGCCTTCCATGATAAACATATCTTGCTATGGTAAGATATTACCTTATTTGGAAACAGGTAAGGATTGTAGACAAAAAGAGCATCCAGCTGTCGAAATCTGCCTCTACAAATTCTGTTTGCCCTATGCAAACATGCAAAAAGTGGATGTTAAATGATGATGATGGTTATGTGAACTACCAAGTTGCATAACGCTCTCTCCTCATTACCTAAGCCAATCTGACATACTCATTTCTCCTTCATTCACATTCCCTAAATTGTCTCACCTATTACTCCAAAATTTTTCCACAATTACACTTCTCCCAGACTTCCTACCTGTCCAGAGATATATCTCTCTGGAACTTGATTCCTGGTCATGTAGTTGTTATTGTTGTTTAACCCCACCTCCACCCTCATTCCAAGTCAGTCATGACTGAGTCAACCAGTGATCAAAGATGTTCCACATATGACCATCCTGAAGTTTTGTATATTCAAGACAACATTATCCTATGTTTTCTTTTTGAAGATAGTAGCATCTGATTTGAGAGAGATTTGGCAGAAATGTCTGGAGATCTAGCAACTGTTTAAAGATGACCTCACATTTGACCCAGACATGAAAATTCAAAATTTTAAACTACGTTAAATGCAAGCCTTTATATTCAACAAAATGGTCTCAAGCTTTCATAATTCCAGTGGTGTCTATCAGTTCCATATGATATTAATTACAATACTTGTTCATTAACGGTATATTTCTTAATAAACATATCTAATATGTTTGTACATCAGTGTGTGTATCCATATCCTAGAACCTTGATATGCAATGTTTTTATTTTTTTTTGGGGGGGGGGAATGATCATACCATTTTTTTGTAGACAAGAATCAGATAAGGCTTAGAAATTGTAAACTGAGGATACCGACTAATTAGTTGGTCATGCCTGTGTAATTAATCACTGCTAGATACGGTAGGACATCTTGCAAATACAAGATTGATCACTTTATTAAATTTTCAAGAAATGACTTCTCCTTCTCCACTTCCTGCGCCTCCTCCTCCTCTGCTTCTTCTTCCTCTGCCTCCTTCTCTGCCTTCTCCTCCTCTCCTCCTTTTCCTCCTCCTTATGCTTGTCTAAGACCTAAAAGATTCGGTTGTTTATCTCAAGGTCAACTACCATCCTATAACAAACTAATGATCAGAAGCATTCCAGTTATGACCTTCCCTTCCACACACTCCACCACTATCACCTCACCTCCAGTACCACCACCCTCCACCACTACCAGATACAGCATCTAAAGATTACTTTATAATATTATTCAATATATTCCTTTTTCATTTTCAAGACAGTACAACATGATTTGATGAAGACTATTTACTGTTTGCTATTTCTAGCAGGTCATGGAACCATGTAAAGACTTTCCTGTGATTGTTTGTCAGATTGGATTAGATTGGAATGGTTTATTCAGCTGTTGGCTATGAATAACAAGAGTCCAGAATAACAAGGCACAAGTAAAGAGAGCAAATTCATTCACACAGAAATTCATTTCCTGTAGTAAACCCTTCAACAGTTACATAACACTTTGAATGTAAAAATTATGAATAAAATATTAAACAAACAGGAAACGCCAGAGTTGAAATCTTATAATTTAAAGTGCAACTACTAAAATTCTATTTAAATATTTTTTTAAGGAATTTGAGGGCGGTTGTTAGGATTTATTTCCATGTTGTTTATTTTGGGGGCTTTATTGTGAGGAGTCATAAATTGGCTTGATAAAGATGGAGTATAACAATTAAAATTTAATGGAGTTAATATTTTAGTTCAGGGAGAGGCAGAGAGAGAGAGAGAGAGAGAGAGAGAGAGAGAGAGAGAGAGTATATGTGTATGTGTCTATGTTTGTGTGTATGTGTGAATACAGAGAGGAAGAGAGAGAAAGAGGGAAAGGTAGAAAGAGAAAGGAAGAGTAAGAGAGGAAAGAGAAAGAAAAAGAGTGTGGGGAGAGAAAAGAAGAAATGAGAGAGAGAGAGAGAGAGAATGTAGATGTAAAAGAAGAGTTGTGTGCTTGTGAAAAAGAAAGAGTTTATAACTGTATGTGTGTGCAAAGAGAGAGAGAGAGAGAGAATGAGAGGAAAATAGAGAGAGGGGGATGATAGAAAGGCAGAAAGTAACAGGGAGAGAAAGAGTAAGTGAGAGAAAAGCGAGAGAGAGAATGGCAGTGTAAAACAAGAGTTGTGCTTTGATGAAGAAAGATTATATATCTATGTGTGCAAAGAGAGAGAGAGAGAGAGAGAGAGAGAGAGAGAGAGAGAGAGAGAGAGAGAGACGGAGGATGAGAGAGAAGCAGTCTGTTACTTGCTGATGAATTACATTATTAGTTATATCTCTGCAGGTTGTAATTCTTCTGCTAAGGCTAAACTACCTGAGACAAAAACAGTTTTAATGTATTCATATTTAAATTTAAATTTAAACCTTCCATCACAATTATATCAAAGAACCTTTTGTTAAATATTGTTCCAGCCAGCAGCTTAGTAAGGAAGAGTCAGTTGTTTTACTAAATAACCTCCAAATTCTGGATTATTTTCAAAATAAATTCAAACATGTAGGAATTGTTGTTTCAATAGAAACATGATCTTTGAAAGGTTAAAGACATGTTTTGCTGTTGTTGTTTTTGTTTTCCATGTCAGAAGATGAAAAGTGCTGTTCATAATCCTTTGCTGAACTACCACATCAGGTGGTAAGAAGGGCAGATCAAAATGTGTTAATCTTTAATCCAACATCCTGCCTTATCTGCCTATCAAGCGGGCAGGTTGTGGTGTTATACCAGGTGATGGATTAAATCAGTGGTTCCCAAAGAGGGTGGTATTGCCCCCCCCCCCACCTTAGGAGAAATAGAAAAAAGTGGGGTGACCAAAAATGGGTGATAGGTGCAAAAGAACCCAAAAATAATAGGTTAATTAGGTTAAGTTTTATTTGTGGAATACAATTGTTTTGAATTTGCTGCAGACAGTGGTCTGTGTTTATAGGGGTGAGTGGGTGTGCAGATGTGGGCTAGGAATGTGACCTGGGGACTAAGGGGGTGGCAGACTGAAAAACTTTGGGAGCCACTGGATTAAATCTTAAATCTACCACTCAAGAAAATGAACAGCCTTGCCATCAGGTTTCCTCACGAGGCTTTGGTAAGCTCTTGGCTATAAGTGAAGATAATTGCTCATGAAAACATGCAATGGGATCAAACATTGTTTTACATTTCTGCTGTAGGCACAAGGCTTGAAATTTTAATATTTAGTTAAGAAAACAAAACCCATTAGGTTTTTAGTTGAAATCCTGCAAAGATGATCTCTGAAGTTAACCTTTCTATGGTTGACAAAATAAACTATCAGTTAAGTGTTCAAGTTGATCTAATGGATTGTTCCCTCCTTGTAAATATGTGACCTCATGCTGGTCATACATTTGATCTACCAAGGTTCACTCGGCACTATATAACAGTAACAACAAAGGAATGATAAAATGCTATGCATTGTGTATTAAATCCATATCAATATATGCCCAGCCTCAACCATTCAATACTTCTTTTCCTCATATATGCTTTTCAAGCCACATAGAGGGCTTCTATGTGTTTGCATAAAATACTAAAGGGGACAGCCAAATCTCTCTTAAGTTACACCTTACTATCTTAAAATGGGGAAAGAGACTTTGGGTAATGTCATCTAACACAAACTCACAGCAAAATGGAGGCTGTTAAGTAGTCATTGAAAGTGCTAGAAATAACAGTCCAATTTCCTCAAAAAACACATCATTATCACTTTAAAAACCAAAAAGGTAAATTGACCAAGATTGCCCTAAATTGCCCTCCAGATGTTACCAGAAATATGGGATCCTTACAATTGAAACATTTTTTTTTTTGTTATGTCTACTCAATCAGTACTGATCTGGTGCAAAATAACAACAACAACAATATTTCCTGTTTGCTGCTTTATTAATACATATAAGGCAGCTAGCCAATTGACGGAGTCTTTGGAGTGTTAGATAGATTGCTTTATATTAATGTTCCAACTCTCTGTGTTCTGAGTTTAAATCTTGATGAGGTCAAATTTGCCTGTCCTGAGAGATGTTGAATCTTTTCTTTCTCTCACCCTTTATTCATACCCTTTTCTCTTTTTATAGAAGAAATTAAAAATGGCTGTGAGACCTGCAGAGGGATGGGCTTCACCTAAAATTGAAATAGCATCAAATAAATGATGTTATATATGAGCGGAGAATCAGTTAATTATGATTTTATTCAATATATTCCCATCTTAGATTCACATGCTTATTACAATGGTCCTTCAGTTTTTCTAAGTCCTGTAAATGAATGCAGAAGGTTGGGCCTCTAACCAGACCCTTTGCAATACCTTTAAAGCCAGGAACTTTTCAGCACTAACTCAAATGTCATGACAGTGCACCTAATATTCCACAAAAGAGTTGAGAGTCTAAGACAAGGAAAATACACAAACACACACAAATGCATCATATGACTTGACTCCTATCCCCTATCCTCTACCCTTTTCCAAATGGGGATGCCTTATATCTCTTCTACAGTAAGACACTTGTTTTCCATTGCACAATCATACATTAACCTCTCATCACCTGGCACAAAGCCTCCTCTCTTAATGCCTCTCCCTCTGCTTTTGAGGGATTTTGTCTTGTGAGTTACTTGGTGACAGTGTGACATGTCAAAAGCATCCGGTATACTGTGTAAAGTGGTTGACTAGAGGGAGGGCATCCAACCGAAGAAACCATGCTCAAACAGACATTGGAGCTCAGCTACAATTTTTTGGTTTGTTGGTTCCTGTCAAACTGTCCAACTCATGCCAGCATGAAAAACTGATATAT
>NC_068984.1:66912095-66913869 GCF_001194135.2 Octopus bimaculoides
GTATATGTATATATATATGTATAGTTTTTGGCGAGTATGTGGGTGAGCATGTGTGTGCTTCAAGCGAGGGTAGTTTAGTATATACATATAGGCGAATGTACAGATTGGCGCGCTTACGCGAACACTATAGATTTTTCTACTCCCTTACCTTTACCCTCTCCCCTTACTTAGCAGTCTAAAGCTCCTTTGTCTTAATAACGGTCAACCACACAGCAATTTCCCTTTGTTTAACGGCCATTTTTCACAGGAATTTTCAATGGCCGGATAACTGAAGAGATGTTGGTGTGGGTTCCCACCCCGGCATCCGAAACTCGGAGTTTTATCATGGCTACCAAATAAGTGTCACATATTTTTACAGATATATATATATATATACATAATGTGTGCATGTGTGTGTGTGTATGTGAAGGAAAGAAACAGATAAATAGAGATATTATCATCGTCACACTATCATTATCTATATACATACGTACATGCATGCACGCATACATACATACATACATACATACATACATATATAGTTTATACATTTTATGTTGTAACGAAGGGTTATTACAGAATATGATGTTGTAGAAAGAGCAGAAAAATAACTCATTAGTGAGAATTGATAAAGTGTTTAATATATATATATATATATATATATATTTATAAATACACATACACACACATACACATATATATATATTTATACATGTACATATATGTAAGTATGTATATATGTATGTATATATATATATATATACACATATTGTGTCTTCATATATGAAAGACAGTTAGTTACCTGTAATTGCCCATTGTCCATCTGCCTAATGTTATTTCAAGATGAAGGTTTGAGATGAATTAACTAGAGATAGTTAAAAGTTTATTGAGGCAGTTAAATCAATGACTTGAGAAAGAGCAGCTGTATAAAATCTCCTTCAACTTAGGGAGTATAGTTGGATGCCAATTAATAGCTGTTTCTTATTTTTAATAAATTTCTCATTTTAGTGCTTAGAGTATTTCAAGTGACAAAATCTTCAAAAATCCATGAAATGAAGGAAAGAGATTTTTTTCATTTTTATTTATATTATTATTATTTTTTTTTTATGATGTTCTTTCTCTTCAGAATCACAAACTAGATTTCTAGATTTGTTTTTATCCAAAAGCAAATTACAAACAGAATTTCTAAAAAACATTAATTATAAAATATTTCTCCAGAAGTATTCAATGTTAGCTTGTCAGAATGTTGTCATGATTTTCAATACTCTACTACAAAAGGTTTAGGGATAATTTAAGCAACTAAACTCTCTTATCTCAGTTTCTTTAGTTAACACATCATCATCATTATTATTATTATTATTATTATTATTATTATTATTATTAATATGTGTTGGTGTGAATATGCATTGTTTGGGTTGTCTATCTCTGTAATCATCTTGTGATGTTGTCATCTGTAGATTAACTATTTGAATATTCTTTACAACAAGTATATTCTTCCAAACAGCATAAGTTTGCTCAGGAGGTAAAGAACGGTTAATTGTAATGAATATTAAACAAGGTCACACCGAATCCCTTTGCCCTGATTTAATATGTTTGACCCTGTAGATATTAGGCCAAATAAAATGCATATATTACCAAATTCATGCTACATACTTTAAACGTTTATGGGTGTAACATTATAATGATAATAATAATGATAATAATAATAATAATAATGATAATAATAATAATAATAATGATAATAATAATAATAATAATAATAATAATAATAATAATAATAATAATAATAATAATA
>NC_068984.1:66916432-66918848 GCF_001194135.2 Octopus bimaculoides
ATGTACCAATCCCAAAACGATGATGATTCAAGCTCAAAGAAATAGAGAAATTATTCAGATACCGAGATTTGGAAATGGATGAAATGAATGTGAGGAATGAAAACAGAAACAGTCCAAATATTGGTTTCCGATTTTGGCACATGACCAGTAAATTTAGGGGTGTGATTAAGTCAATTACAACGTCCTCAGTACTCAACTGGTACTTATTTCACTGAACCCCAAAAAGATGGAAAGCAAAGTCGACATTAGTGGAATTTGAACTCATAAATGCTGCTAAGCATTTTGCCTGGCATAGTAACAATTCTGCCAGTTCACCACCTTAAATCAATCCAAATATTAATAGTTTTCTTGGGTATGTTCAAAAAGCTAGGCACTGGCATGGTTGTGCTATTTAGAAGCTTGCTTCCCAATCAAGTTGTTTTGGGTTCAATACCAATGTGTGACTCCTTGGTCAAGTGTCTTCTACTACAGCCATGATTTGACTGAAACCTTGATAAGTGGATTTAGTAAACAGAAACTGAGAGAAGCCTGTTGTGTCTCTGTGTATGTATGCTTGTATATATATATATATAATTTTTAATTTGTGTGAATGCATATAGAATAATATATCAGTTGAATAAAGTTAAAACATAGTCTGGTTTTCACGTTTTTATTATGGCATTTTAACATTAAAAAAATTATTTTATAATGCTCATAAAATTAGATTAGCACTTTCATATATAGTGTACTCACCAGATTTCAAATGTGTTTAACTGACAGTTGAGTTCTTCACAACTTTAGTTCTAAGAGGTACTAAAGTTGTGAAGAACTCAACTGTCAGTTAAACACATTTGAAATCTGATGAGTACACCATATATCCCGAAAGGATGAAAGGCAAAGTCGACCTTGGTGGAATGTGAACTCAGAGAATAAAGATGAATGAAATGCCACTAAGCATTTTGCCTGGCACGCTAATGACTCTGCCAGTTCGCCACCTTATAGATAATTATAATTCTTTCTGCAAAAGGCATATGGCCTGAAATTTGGAGGGAGAGGACTGGACTAGTTGATTACATCAAACCCATTGTTTCACTACTACTTAATTTATTAACCCTGAAAGGATGAAAGGCAAAGTCAAAGTCGGCAGAATTTGAGCTCAGAACATAAGGATAGACGAAATGCCGCTCAGCATTTTGTCCAGCATGTTAACAATTCTGCCAGCTTGCTGCCTTCATAATGAAAAATTGATAATAAGGGTTTCAAATTTTTGTCACAAAGGCAGCCATTTTGGGAGAGAGGATGAGTTGATTACATCACCCAGCGTTTAACTGGTACTTAATTTATTGGCCCCGAAAGGATGAAAGGCAAGGTCGACCATGGTGGAATTTGAACTTAGAACATAAGGACAGAGGCAATGTTGCTAAGCATCTTGCCTGGCAAGCTAACTATTTTGCCAGTTTTCTGCCTTCATAATAATAATGATAATGATGATGATGATGATAACAACAACAACAACAATAATATTGGTTTCAGATTTAGGCACTTGGCTAACAGTTTTGATTGGTGGTAGGGTTATCAATAACATTAACTAAAGTTATTGACTGGTACTCAGAGGCAGGAAAGACAAAGTTGACTTCAACTGGATTTCAACTCTGAATATAAGGATCCAAAAGAAATACCTCATAGCATTTTATGATGCTCTAATGATGTTGACAATAATGATAATAATAATAATAATAATAATAATAATAATAATAATAATAATAATAATAATAATAATAATGATAATAATATCAGGCAGTGGCTCTCATGGCTTCTGATCTTAAGAGATTGCAAGTGCTATCATGTACATTGTTTTGTCTTGGTATAAAAGATGGGCTACAACAAATATTCTGCTCAGTACCACAGATTTGCTTGTCAGTTGTTTGACCTTAACCAGTTGAGCATGTCTCTTAGTGGCTGACGATATGTGCATCTCTGATCACAAATTGAGATAGTGGGGGAGCACCATAGCCATGTATTGTGAGGAATTCTTTGGGGTTTGGATAATTCACCTTTGGAAACATGGATGTTTTGCTCATCATCCTCAAGCAACGCTTACTCAGGGACCTTTTGAGTGGGATGGGCTACTCAACCTGAAGAAAATTCTAACTGGGCCCCCACCTGCAGGGTCATGCACTGCTCTCTCACTCGATAATAATAATAATAATAATAATAATAATAATAATAATTATTATTATTATTATTATTATTATAATAAATGCCCAGATGCAGTACCAGGCATTGGTTCTCATGGCTTCTGATCATAATTGATTGGAAGTGTTATCATGTACATTGTTTTGTCTTGGTATAAAAGATGGGCTACAGCAAATATTCTGCTTAATACCACAGATTTGCTTGTCAGGTGTTTGACCTTAACCAGTTGAGCATGTCCCTT
>NC_068984.1:66919689-66927189 GCF_001194135.2 Octopus bimaculoides
AGAGGGAAGAAGAGATTTAAGAGAGGAAGGAAAAGAATAAAAGTTGTCAAGACATGAAAAATAAATCTTTCGTTAATTTATTGTATGTAAAGAATTGTTATTATTATTATTATTATTATTATTATTATTATTATTATTGTTATTATTATTGTTATTATTATCCTCTTCCTCTTCATCATCATCATCATCATAATTATCATTATGATTATTACTATTAATATTTTTTGCGTTCTTGACTTAGGATTGACCTTATTTCTGATAGAAATTATGTGGGTAGTGGTTTACTACCTATAACCTTAGATATCCACTTGATTTCAATAGGGTGTTCAGTGCTCAAAAACTTTCTGGTAATCTCCCCTGTTTCTAGGAGACAGACCTTCTGTAGAAGCTCTACAGGATACTCAATTTCAGTCACCTCTATCTCTTTGTCTGTTTCATCTTGCACAGTCCTTAACACACTGAACCTGAGGAAGACAGACATAGTATTGAATTATTTTTCAATTCAATATACAGTGTCAATATTTTTCCTAAATTGCATCACACTCTTCTTTCTTTTCTTATCATCATCATCATCATTATTAAGGTGGTGAGCTGGCAGAATCATTTTCACGCTGGACAAAATACTTTGTGCCATTTTGTCTTTGCATTCTGAGTTCCAATTAGGCCAAGGTGGACTTTGCCTTTCATCCTTTTGGAGTTAATAAAATAAGTACTAGCTGAGCACTGGGGTCAATGTAATCGACCTGCCTCATCCCACTCAAATTACTGGCCTTATGCCAAAAACCGGAACCGTTATTATTAATATGATTACTGAGCGAGATAGCAGTGCATGTTACCAAAGTGATACTGGGATACAAATATATGAAACCCAATATATGCATCATGACTACCCATCTGATAAGGGTACACCAGGTACATGCATCACAACCATATGTGCATGGTGATTTCTTCTCATGATAAACAGAGCATGACCTTGCAGGTTAGAATTTTCTTCAGGCTGAGCGGCCCAACCCACTCAAAAGGTCCCTGAATAAGGGTTGTTTAAGGATGATGAATGAAGCACTCATGTTTCCAGAGGTGAATTATTCAAGCTCCAAAGACTTCCTCTCAACACATGGGCATGATGCTCCCCCATTGCTTGTGGGAAGAGATGCACATATCATCAGATACTAAGGGAATACTCAATTGGTTATGGTCAAGCAATTGAGAAGTAAATCTGTGGTAATGAGCATAATATTTTACTGTTGCCCATTTTTTACACCAAGAGAAAACATTTACATGTTGACACTTCCAATCAGTTATGCTCAGAAGCCATGAGAACCACTGCTTGGCCATGAGAACCACAACCTTCTTCTTCTTCTTCTTCTTCATCTTCATCATCATCATCATCGTCATCGTCATCGTCATCATCGTCATCATCATCATCATTATCATCGTTGTTGTTGTTGTTGTTGTTGTTGTTGTTATTGTTATTGTTATTACTATTATTAAGGCGGTGAGCTGGCAAACTCATTATTAGAATGGATGAAATGCTTAGCTGTATTTTGCCTGTTGCTACATTCCGAGTTCCAATTCCACCGAGGTTAACTTTGCCTTTCATCCTTTCGGGGTCAATAAATTAAGTAACAGTGAAACACTGGGGTCGGTGGAATCTACTTAATCCCCTCCACCAAGCTGCCCTTGTGGCAAAAATTTGAAATCATTATCATCATCATCATCATCATCATCATTGTCATCATCATCATCATCATTATTATTATTATTATTATTATTATTATTATTATTATTATTATTATTATTATTTTCCAACAGTAAAGCTTCTGGACAAGGCAGTATTCTCATAGAAGTGTACAACTTTGGGTGGTAGACAGTTCTTAAGAAAGCTGTGCAAATTGATGCTTTTGATCTGGGAAACTAGATCTGTTCAAATATGCATCTATAATGCACTTAGACAAAAACAAAAGGTGTATGTGATAAACAGCAGAATAAGTTGTTTGTGCATAGTTGGAAAAATTATTGTGAGGGTGATTCTTAACCACATCAATAAGCATGTAAATAAATTGCATGTATCCTGAATCCCAATGTGAATTTCAAGCTGGGAAAAAGCACAGCTGATATGATTTTTGCTCTTAGACAAGTCCAAAAGAAAAGCACTTGAGTAAAATACTGACTTGTACATGGCCTTTGTCAACTTGACCAAGGCATTTGATACCGTGAATTGTGAGGTGCTTTGGAAAATTTTGTGTAAAGTTGGTCTTCCTGATAAAATGATAAGAGTAAAAGTATCTTTGTACAAAGGAACAGTGATATCTAACAGTCAATGTTCAGAGGTATTTTCTGTTTCCACTGGTACTAAACAATGCTGTGTTTTAGCTTCTGTGCTTTTTGCCACATCCTTTTCAATGATACTTCAACATGCTTTCAAGGATTACCATGAAGGTGTAAAATTTCAGTTTTGTACAGATTGAGGTCTACTAAATCTAAATGGTCAAAACTATGGATAAAAAAAAAAGAAAAAAGCTAAGGCAGAAATTCTATGCAATTTTGGATGATGCTACTTCTGGATTATGAGACTGACACAATGCCTACTCTGCTACCAAGGCGTCCTGTTTACTGATGATTCTACTTTGATTTCTTCTACATTTGAAGGAATTTGGGAAGTAGTCAACAGGAAGATTGTGCATTTGGACTAACTACTAGAATTAAAAGGACTGAAGTTTTATTCTAACCAAAGCCTGGGACACAACATACTCAAGATCTATTTGTGATGATTGACAATAAGCCACTCAAATGGGTCAGGTCATTCAAATATCTTGGAGGTATACTAAACTGTAAGAGGACTCTTGATAATAAAATCAATGTTAGAATATCTAAGGCTATTAGTGCTTTTGGAAAACCACTCCATTGTTTGTGAGATGAACATGATGTCAAGCACACTTTTGTATGAAGTAAAAGCATGTACTCCCTACTACAGACATATAAAGAAACTTGGAACCTTTCACATACACTATCTGTGCAATATCTGCAGCATAAAATGGTACGACAAGATATGAAATGCCAAAAGTTTAGAAAAACGTGATTTCTCCAGGATTAAAAGAATGCTGTAGAGAATTTAGTGCAGGTAGGTAGGACATGTTTAAATCCAAGATGATTGCATTCCAAGAATATTTTAGTGTGGCTGACAAGTAGAAGGATTCCATAGTAAAAGACGACCTCTGTTAAGGTAAGTTGAAATATGCATAAAAATTCCTACAGCTTAATTTAACATCTTGGGTAAGTTATTGCTTAGATTGATCTAATTGGTGTAAAATGCTTCATGATGCATCTGAACAATTTGATTTGAAGTAACAGAACAATAAAAGAACTTTATCCTGTAATCAATAGAGATATTTGCTGAATCTCAGGCAAAAACAAAATCATCATTTTACTCATTATGATTAATCCTTTTCTTCTTTTTTAAATCCTTTTCTTCAAACACTCATGCATCAGAATTGATGGTAGTGACCATCACATTATTATCAGCATTATTATTAGAGGTAGTAGATTGGCAGAAATGGCAGTGTACAGACAAATGCCTTGTAGTATTTAGTGATGGCTTTATATTTTGATTTTAAATCAAACTGAGATAACAGTGTTGACATTCATCATTCTGAGATCAATGAAATATATACCAGCAGAATTTTAAGGTCTATATCATTGTATATATTATATTCCTCTATCAAGAATATTTGGCCTAGTGCCTATTTTAAAAATTATCTCTTCTGACACTACAATCAAATTAACTACACCTGTTACTGCATTAAGTTCACCAATTTGGGATCAGAAACTCTACATTGTCATTTGCAATATCATAAAGATGAATCCACTAAGTATATTGTATATATTATAATAAATAAATAAATAAATGTGCCCTTTTAAAGCCTAGCCAGGCTTATGGCCCGGTTTCCCGGTTTCAATGGCATATGTGTTCCCCAGTTGGATGGGATGCCAGTCCATCACAGCGTTACTCATCTTTGCTAGCTGAGTGGACTGGAGCAATGTGAAATGAAGTGTTTTGCTCAAGAACATAACGCATCGCCCAGTCCAAGAATCGAAACCACAATCTTACGATCATGATGCTGACACCCTAACCACTAAGCCACGCGCTTCCACATATTGTATATATATATATATATATATATATATATATATATATATATATATATATACATACATACACCTACAAATATACATACATACATACATACATACATACATACACATGTGTGTTTGCGTATGTGTTTCTCCCACTTTCAACACTTCCCAACTGGTGTTATTTTCTTTACATCTCCATGACTTAGTGATTCAACAAAGGACATTAAGAGACTAAGTACCGAACTTTAAAAAATAAGTACTGGGGATGATTTGTTCACCAAAACTTTTCAAGGCATTGCCCCAGTAAGGTTGCAGTTTAGGTGAATAAATCGTTTCCAGCACTTATTTTTTAAGAACAGTACTAATTCTATTGATCTATTTTGATGAACCACATATAATGGGTTTTGAACAGTTTCTGTCCACTATTTTTTCTCTAAAGGTATTGGTCAGCAAGAGACAATAGTAAAGGCATGTACCTGTGGTGCTATATCCAAAACTATGTGGTTGCAAAACAAGCTTCTTAACCACAATATTACAGTGTATGTGTATTTTAAATGCTTAACATGACTCTACTTTGATGCTATAGTAAAATAATTCTTTAGCTAAAAGTAAGAGATTTCATTCATCTGTAAACATATCTGTTTTTAATGCAATGAACCATATGCTCCAACTTAATAACAGTTATCCTTCTGCCTAAGATATCAATAAAGAAATAATTCTGAAAACAAAGCAAAAACAGAATAAAAAAAACCCAGCTTCCCACCACCACCACAAAAAAAAAAAAAAACCTGAAAAAATACAAAGAATAATTGGAAACAGCAGACTAAGAGAAAAAATAAATACAAATGGTAAATTTTAATGGGTATAGATTTTGCTAGTCCAGCTACAAAAATGTGTATTGATCTATTCCAGTGTTTATCTTTAAATTTCTGTTTGTTATTTCTCTTTAGCTTCATATTAGCCTGGCTCAAGCAGATCAATAGGGATTTAAAGAAAGGAGTTCTAAATTATGATACTGTCAGAAGCAAAAACACTGTCCTGGGGTTTAACTATAATAATAACACTTCTATAATTGTAACACTGAACAACAACCAGTCAGTTAGGAAATCTTTACATGATCACGCAACTTATTAGAAATAATGGCCAAATCTTCTCAAACTACATTCTACTGTCTTAGAAAAAAAAAAGAGCGCATTGATAAATGTAGTCCTAGCTACATTATGTCAGTAGAAAAAGAGATGTGATGGTTATGACTGAAACATTTTTGATCATTGATCACCTGAAATGAACAACATTGAATACCATAACATACATACATACATACATACATCATCATCATAATTTAGCATCTGCTTTCCATGCTGGCATGGGTTAGATAGCTTGACTGGAACTGGTAAACCAGAGAGCTGCACCAAATTCCAGTCTGATTTGACATGGTTTCTACGGCTGGATGCCCTTCTTAACAGCATATATATATGCACTAATCAGCTTAGAAGCTACTAAGGTATCAGGAAGAAAGACTTGTTACAGATTTTTCGTGTCACTGTTTTATGGGTCAGTTTTAATTTATAGACTAGTTTTATCAAATCCTTGTATATCTAAGGCCGAGAGAACAAGGGGCAGTGTCTGTTAGGGGTAGGGCTGAGAGAGTCGACAATGATTTATGATGTTACTTTGTTTCAATAATTTCATCAGACAAGGCCCTTTTCATGAACAGAGGTTAGTAGAACCTTGTTCTGACATACAGAGACGATGGAGACAGGATATGGATTCAATGTGCAGATTGATAGTAATATATTAACCAATAAGTGCCTAGTGGATATTTTACGAACACACGAAGAGATGAAACAACAAAGTCAGTTCCAATATGATTTTTAAAAAAGTAAAGTAAACTGTAAAAAAACTATTGCAAAGCGTTTAGTCTAACATTTCTATTTCTGGTGTTCTGCTACTTTACAAAACAATTGATTACAAAGCTAAAGAATAATCAACACTTTTTATATGGCTGCAGGTTATGAAGATCTCTGTGGAATCCATTTGTTCCATGTTCAGTCTCATCATATGGCATCTGGGGAAAATGTCTTACTGTATTCTCGAGTTGATCAATACCTTTTGAGTGGTAGTGGGCCAATTGAAACTTCAGAAAATTGTTGTATACATGTGCACGCACACGCGTGCACACATTTGTGTATATGTATGTTAATGGAAATCAGCATAAATATATCACCAACAAAATTTATGGCAGAAATGCCTTCTAAATTCACTGAGTTGACAGCATGACAACAATGTTAGGTTTATTACAATTGCAGCAACACCTGTAACAAATCTTTCTTTCACTCTCTTTTTCTCTATCTTCATCAAATACTTTGACTCCATACATATAATTTTGTATTTCTTCTCCTTATGATTAAAAAACTAAGCTTATGAAGATACTCACCTGTTCACTTGGGCTCTACTGTTTTGTTAACCCTTTTGATAGCAACCTCTTGAAGACAACCTCTGTTTATATGCTTGTGGAGGCATGTGGCTTAGTGGTTAGGATTTTGGACACATGATCATAAGATTGTGGTTTCGATTCCTGGAGCAGGCGATGTGTTGTGTTCTTCAGCAAAACACGTAATTTCACATTGCTCCAGTCCACTTAGATGGCAAAAATGAGCAATCCTGTGACAGACCAGCATCCCATCCAGGTGGAGAATTTATACACCATGGAAGCCAGGAAACCAGCCCATATGAGTTGGCACAACTTAAAACGGTAAATTTATCCTTGTTTATTGTTTACATGCTAGAAAACCTTGAACATTAAAATGACAGGATTTAAATGAGAACTTTCTAACATAATATCATATAAGAACATTTTACTAATTTATGTTCTTAAAACAAAATTAATTGTGACAAAGTCACAATTTTGGCACAAGGCCAGCAATTTTTAAGGAGGCATAAGTTGATTACATTGATCCCAGTGCTGTACTGGTACTTTATTTTATCAACACTGAAAGGGTGGAAGGCAAAGTCAACCTTGGCAGAATGGGAACTCAGAAAGTAAAGACGAATGAAATGTCACTAAGCATTTTACCCAGCATGCTAATGATTCTGTCAGCTTGCCACCTTAACCAAGTTAGTAATTTTATTAAATCCCATTAAATTCTTGATTATTTTCAAAGCTAATTGAAAGACATAGACTGTGTGCTTTATTAGAATTATGGGGAGATATTCACTTTTAACTCTGGCAAATTTTATATCAATATTTTCTCAATAGCTTAGTTCTGTTAAAAATTCCTCTTGAGAGTTAAAATAACATATATATCTACATATATTGATTTCTTTTGACTGCTGGAGATATTGATTTCTCTTTAATATATTTAC
>NC_068984.1:66929410-66931288 GCF_001194135.2 Octopus bimaculoides
GGAAAGGTATGCATAAGTGGGCTGGCTACATCCCTGGCAGAGGCCTTGGATTTTGGTCTCACTTGGCTTGCCGGGTCTTCTCACGCACAGCATATTTCCAAAGGTCTCGGTCAGAAGTCATTACCTCGGTGAGGCCTAATGTTCAGAGGTCATGCTTCACCACCTCACCCCAGGTCTTCCTGGGCCTGCTTCTTCCACAGGTTCCCTCAACCGCTAGGGTGTGGCACTTTTCCACACAGCTATCCTCATCCATTCTCGCCACATGACCATACCAGCGCAATTGTCTCTCTTGCACACTATAACTGATGCTTCTTATGTCCAACTTTTCTCTCAAGATACTTACACTCTGTCGAGTATGCACACTGACATTACACATCCATTGGAGCATACTGGCTTCATTTCTTGCGAGCTTACGCATGTCCTCAGCAGTCACGGCCCATGTTTCACTGCCATGCGTCATACAGTCTGCCTTTTACACAGTGAGAGGTCCTTTGTCACCAGCAGAGGTAAGAGCTCTCTGAACTTTGCCCAGGGTATTCTTATTCTAGCATTTATATACATATATATATGTATATAAATATATATGTATAAGTATATATATATATATATATATACATATATAAATATATATATATATATACATACACATATACACATACATACACAGGCAGACAGAAACATATATAAACTTGCCTTTATCTTTACGTGCAAGTATTTATGTATATCTGTATAAATATATATGTGGTGTAAAGAATATGTTAGAAAGAAGATTCAGCACAAAAGTCACCAGACCATATACATATATATTAGAAGATATTAATTTCCAATGTCTCTAGATTTGAAGGATTGTGTTTAACAACCCTCATCGAATTAATATAACTAAACCATCACTTGCGTCACCCAGAGAAAGTTTTGAGATTTAGCTTCCGCAAAAATCAGATCACTATTTCTTCAAACGAATGTTGCCTGTTTAAACAAAATATATTTATAGTTAATCAATTGAAACAAGGTACCTAGAACACAAAATATTTTGTGGTTTCTTTCACCATTTTTGCCTTTAAGTATTAGCAAAATACATATATATATATATATATATATATATGTAAACAACATTTATATATACCTACATCTGTGTCTATGAGAATTGTATATACATACACTCACACAAACAGATACACACACACACACACACACACACATATATATATATATATATATATGTATATATATATATATATATATACTAGCATACTACCTGTTAAAAATCATGCTGTTTTTTCTTCCTCCTTTCAGCAATTCATAAAGTTTCGTTACAACTCTTGTGTCAGTTTTTGTATTTCATTTTGTCCTTTTGCCATTAGATGTTTCATACTTCCCTACACACTCTGTAATTAGTGCCACTACCTCACATTCTTTCTTATTTTTCTTCTTTCTCTCACCCTCTCCTCTCTCTCTCTCTCTCTCTCTCTCTCTCTCTCTAGCGTTCAAGACATACACACTTCACGTCTGGCTGTACAACCTTTTTGTTTGTTTAATTCACCGTTTCATCTTCCTGTCTTGTTTTCCGTCCGCCACTACCCTCTGCGAAAACAATTTAATTTGTGTTCGTGGGAAGAACCATTTTAACGATGCGTACTGCCTTAATTCTTCAAAACGCCGGAGTTTTAATGGTGGCAGCTGATGAAGGGGATGTTTCTATGTGACCTGCTTGTTTGTTGCACCTTGTTTACCATTTTGTCCTTGTTCTTTTGCCACGTCATGTACCCAGTTATATATCTATATGTACATGTAGATGAACGTATATACATACATGTACATATATATGCATATACTCATATATTGTTTATATATATATATATATATATATATATATATATA
>NC_068984.1:66931713-66932548 GCF_001194135.2 Octopus bimaculoides
TGTGGCCTGCTTGTTTGTTGCACCTTGTTTACCATTTTGTCCTTGTTCTTTTGCCACGTCATGTACCCAGTTATATATCTATATGTACATGTAGATGAACGTATATACATACATGTACATATATATGCATATACTCATATATTGTTTATATATATATATATATATATATATATATATATATACATATCATTTGCTTTTTACCGCTCACTATTTTCAGTCATTGCACTATGGCCATGCTTTCCTCAACATATTTGTCTCTCATTCAAAATCTGTCTCCATCTCTTCCCTTCCTTTCATACTGTCCCTTTCACCACTTCTATATCATATACAAATCTCTTTGCCTCTGTCTCTCTCTGTCTCTCTCTGTCTCTCTCTCTCTCTCTCTCTCCCTATTATTCAAATTTCTGTTATTTCAATGCCTTACATTCATAATTCCTCTCCCTCATGAAGAGCTCTATTTTTCTCCTTCTCACCTTATTTCTCTTCCTCATCCTATCTTTTTCCATCTCACACTTACTTCCAATCCCTACTTTATTTCTCTTTCTGCTCACTTGATTGTTAGATGACAGTTAACTATTTCTTTTTCTTTTTCCATTCCATTCTGTCAATCTTTCACCTAACCATTTATTTATCTAATCTATTTTTCTTTATCTCAGTTCTACCTCTCTCAGTCCAGCTGTTGCTTTCTTCTGCCATGCAAGGGAGAGGAAACCCCCCAAAAATTAAATAAATAAAAAATAAAAATGGACATGTGACTTGGTTGGCATTTTGAATATAAAAAGTGTGTATATGTGTGTGTGTATATATATATATATATATATATATATATATATAT
>NC_068984.1:66934294-66936735 GCF_001194135.2 Octopus bimaculoides
GTGTTTATGTCTCCGTAACTTAGTGGTTTGGCAAAAAGAGATCGATAGAATAAGTACTAGGCTTACAAAAAATAAGTCCTGGGGTTGATTTGCTCGACTAAAAGGTGGTGCCCCAGCATGGCTACAGTCAAATGACTGAAACAAGTAAAAGAGTAAAGAGAGAGTATAACATTTGACAGATCAATCTGGGTGCTAAAGCGTCAGCCTTTTTGATACAACACCATCTAGAACTGACCCTGGTTTTTCATACAAATTTCATGTTTTAAAGTAATCTAAATTAATATCTTCCATCAAAATTTCATGTTAGTTTATGTTCCAAACAAGATGGTGAGATGGCAGAATGGTTAGCATGCCAGGCAAAATATTCAGCAACATTTTGTCCATCTTTATGTCCTGAGTTCAAGCTCTGGTTCTGCCATGGTTGACTTTGCCTTTCATCCTTTCAGGGTTGATAAAATAAGAACCAGTTGGGCACTGGGGTTAGTGAATTCATCTTATCTCCTCCCCTCAAAACTGCTGGGCTTGTATCAAAATTTGAAAGCAATTTATGTTTCAAACACAAGCTTAACAATAATGAAGTTATTTTACTAAATTTTTTATTTTTTTTTAATTAATTGAAACAAAGAGGCAGTGTCTTTCAACAGAAATATATTACCAAATTGATGTACCCCAAATTCTCTCTGATCTAGCAGATCTATTTATGAAAGTCATTCAAGCCTTTAGCAACACTTGTTTTTAAGTAATGACAATATTATCCATTATGTCTTTTTTTTTTTAAGATAGTATGATGTAGTTTGAGTGAGATTAAACCATTATTTCTACCATGTTAAACAATCCATCCCTTGTTTGCTTATCGTTCATCTTTTACTTGTTTCAGTCACTAGACTGTGGCCATGCTGGGGCACTGTCTTGAAGAATTTTAATCATATGAATCGATACTGGTGCTTATTCTTTGAAGCCTGGTACTTATTCTATCAGTCTCGTATGCCAATCCACTAAATTATGGCAATTAAAAGACACCAACACTGGTTGTCAAGCAGTATATGTACTATCATCATTTAGTGTCCATTTTCCATGCTGGCATGGGTTAGATGGTTTACCTGGAACTGGTGATCCAGAGGGCTGCATTAAGCCCTAGTCTTTCTGGCTTGGTTTCTATGGCTGGATGCCCTTCAAAACACCAACCATTCCACAGAGTGTACCAGATGCCTGTTATGTCTCACTGGCATGGGTACCTTTAATGAGTCACTGGCACATATGCCTATTATGTGTCACTGACAATGGACTACGTTCAGTTTTCATCTCCCAAATTCACTCACAAGGCTTTTGTCAACTTGAGGTTATAGTGGAAGACACTTGCCAAAGGTGCCACACAAAGGGATTGAACCTGAAACCATGTAGTTGTGAAGCAGACCTTCTCAAAAACCTTACCTTGCATATATGCCCATGTATACCGTTTACTTATATTTACTTACAACTGCAGTTTAGGGAATCTAATCCTTCATTATACAAAGAAATATATATTTGTCCATCCATAGCAACTGTTATTTATTTATTCATTTATCCATTTATTTATCCATTTATTTAGTTTAATTTGCTAGATTAAAATACTAAACAATTTTTCAGGATTTCAAGCTGGGGATTAAAAAAATTGTGAATACCTATTAACTAAAAATTTCTTCTGAATGGCTTTTTGTCAAGAGAAAAATTTTATTTTCTTAAGTAATTGTAAAGAAGGAAAACAAAGTTAAAAATAAACTATACATCATTTAAAACAATGGTTCTCAACGAAGGTCCATTTTGGCCTTGGGGGTCCATATAAGATTTTATTAAAATTTATCTGCAATAAATTAGTTATACGTCTACAATACAACAATTTAACAATTCTTTTATACAATTCCTAATAATATTTTTAAATACTAAGGGGCCATCCAAGTAAAATAAGAATCAAAAGGGTCCATTGACAAAAAAATGTTTGAGACGCACTTATTTAAAACTTTGCTTCTAAACAAAAATGGACAGGCTTATTTAACAGCTTAGAAGGATGCTGCATTCAAACCAACAGCTCTACTTCCCAAATAAATAGATCTTTATGATAGAAATAATAAAAGTTGAAACTTTTCACCATCATCCACCAACAAACAAAAGCTATATCTGATTTATTATCATGTTTTGTCGATTTCATTGTTATGCCCTTAGTGGCACTATAAAATCATCAGTGAATATAATATTGATGTATCTTCTTACAACTAGTTTAACAATATAGCTACATAGGAGGTATGTTATGATCTCTGAATCAATGTTCTGAACTGGTTATGGAATACCACATCTGTATGTATGCATTTATGTATATATAAAGATATATATATACGTATATAATATATTTATATATGGATATATATTTATGGATATATATATATATATATATATATATATATATA
>NC_068984.1:66937149-66949513 GCF_001194135.2 Octopus bimaculoides
TATATATATATATATATATATATATATATATGGATTGCCCTGAGAGAAAAATTGGACATAAAAAGTATCAAATGTGGTGTGCAAGAGACACAACTGCACTGGTATGGTCATGTGTTATGTATAGATAAGAACAGCTGTGTGAAAAAGAGCTACTCCCTAACTGTGGAAGGAACCTGTGGAACAGGTAGACTCAGGAAGACATGCGATGAAGTGGTGAATCATGACCTTTGAATATTGGGCCTCATGGAGGCAATGACAAGAGACCGAGACCTTTGGAAATATGCTGTGATTGAGAAGACCTGGCAACTAAAGTGAGATCGCACACATGCATGTCCGGCCCAGTTAAGAGTACCCCTCATGTGTTGAGTGATATTGATATGCTTGAGAAGACCTGTTGAGTCAAGAAAAACCAATATCGTAGCTGTGACCATGGCACCCTGACTGGCTCCCGTGCCGGTGGCATGTTAAAAGCACCATCCAAATATGGTGAATACCAGAAGTCCCTCATTGGGTCCCGTGCAAGTGGCACATAAAAAAAGCACCATCTGAACGTGGCTGATGCCAGTACCCTGGTTATTATCAGTGATAATGGTGAACCCATAGCTAAACCCTCTTCTTGTTGATATATATCAGTGTCCATTCTAAAGTAGGTAGTTTCTTCACAGAAGGTCAACATTTCCATCAAGTTTCCTATTGGTATACTAGTGAGTTCTTTTAGATAGATGTCTGTCGCCAGTTTGTTTTTAATCACCGACAGTGCTTCATCAGTTGAGACTTTGGTGAACAGACTTATCACATCTAGACTAATCATCTGGTTGGATTCAGTGGGGGTATCTTTGATAAATTCTGTGAAGTGGACGGAATTCTTCACATATGATGTTGACTTTCCTGTTAATGGACTGATTATATCCACAAGGAACCAGCTCAGTAGATGACTTGCTGAACCTCTACAGCTCACTATAGATCATAATGGAATACCATCCTTGTGATGATAACATTGTGCTGAGAACAAACAAGATGAGGACAAATATCCGTCAAATGTAAATAATGTATATAATTCCTCATCTCTCAAATTTAGAACAGAAGAGGTATTCTTTTTGCTCTAGAAAAGTTACACAGCTACCTACATTATAAAATAAAAGATGGGAGTGTCCAAATTGACGCTGGAAAGAGATAAAAATAGTGGTGATGTGTCAAGGCAGACACATCAGCCTCATTCTTTAATGTCCTCTTTCCCACATGTCTACATGTGAGTTGGAATAGGAGAACAGAAAGTGTAAGTGGATAGCGGTTACAACAGTGCATGGAAGAGTGAGATATAGTTAGAGATGGTGAATGGGAGGGTGAATATAATGAAGAACAAATGTTGACGGGTGATAAGAAAAGTAGGTAACAATTGTAAAAACAATTGAGTTTGGTTGAGTGGTGGCCAATGATACATATGAATTGGGGAAAAATAGAAGAAAGGAGATGACTTGCAGTGAAGAAAAATGTGGAGATGAAGAGTAACAGAATAATAGTAAGACCAGAATATGCAGAACGCCTTTCTTGTTTTCTAAGATTAGTGAGGGTTATTTGTTATAGTTTTGTTTACTTTCTATTTACCAAATACTGGTCACAAGTTATTGGTTAACTCAAGGCTATAGTAGAAGATATTTGGCCAGTGCCTGTGCAGTGAAATTGAACCTAGAATCTGATCGTTAGTTGTGAAACATGTTTCTTAACTACACAACCATACCTGCACCTATTAAAAAGAAGATATTTGGCCAGTGCCTGTGCAGTGAAATTGAACCTAGAATCTGATCGTTAGTTGTGAAACATGTTTCTTAACTACACAACCATACCAGCACCTATTAAAAGTGTGATGTGTCAAGCATTTTATTGGACACACTGTCAGGAAATATAAGTTATAAACTTATGAACTGTGTTATCATGTGATAAATATGAGATTCAGCATATATCAAACAAAACTTTTACAGCTATTCTTAGATATTTGTACATATTTGTATGTAATTTATTCATATTGACTGATACTTAAAACGATGTATGTGTGCATATAAACGCATATATGTGCATGTAGACATGTGGGAAAGAGGACATTAAAGAATGAGGCTGATGATGATATGTATATGATATACACGATACCTACATACACACATACACATATGTATATATACATATATATGTGTGTGTGTGTGTGATATGGTATATATATGTTGATATGTGTGTGTGATATGGTATATATAAATATAAATGATGATGATATATATATATACATACATTCACTATCTATCTATCTATCTAACTTCACAATATATTTACATGTTCGTTGTGCATGTATATTTATTGGGATATTTCTTTTTGACCAAATGAAGATAATTTGAGGGAAAGAATGCTTGTGTATGAGTGTATATTTATGTATGTGTGTGCATATGTGTATGTTTGAAAAAGAGATAAAGAGTGAAAAGAATGAGTGTGTATCATGTATGTGCTTCTGCAAGAGGAGGATATGTGAATAACATCAGCTTCTCCAAGAAAGTGAAAATGCAGAGAGTCAGAGAGACAGATAGAGACAGAGAAATAGAGAGAAGGGGGAGACAGAGAAAGAAAGAATGAAGGCGAGAGAGGGGAGGGAGAGAGAGAGAAAGAGACTTTCCACACTCCAGCTGAGAAATTTGTTTCCTCTGTATTTATTTTATGACTTTTTTTTGTGAGCAAGGGTGTGCTATTTTTCTTAAATAAGAAAGAAATAGCTTATTTTTGCTTTATTATGAACCATAGTATTTATAATGTCAGAAATCTATTCGAACCAATGATTAATCATAGCAATAATTTGTGAAGGGTTTTCAGATACAAGCTAAATAAAAGCAAAAACAAAATTAATAAATAAAATATATAACATAACTAATTTATCAAAAGTTAAAACAAAAACGAAACAAAAATTCCTCCACAAATCCAAGCCTGTTGAACCATAGTAACTTGTTGATCTAAAATACTAGATGCCATATCTACACTCCAATGATTTATTCTAAAAACAAGAAGAAATTTCTTCAGAATGAAATATAAAATATTATAAAATATAATAAAATGAGTGGAAAAAATGGCAGTTTGAATTCATCTAATTTATTTTGGAAAATTGTTATTCTGTGTTATATTTTTATTTTGACTTATTTTTGATAGAATATTAGTTATGTATGTTTTGTATTTTATATACATTTTATATGTATTTTATATATATTTGATATTTTAGCTTGTTTTGATAAAATGATGCTTTTTAATTCGTATTTTATATTTTAATATTTTGATGTATTTTTCTATTTTCTATTTTATGTTTTGATTTATTTTGATAAAATCTTATTTTTTTAAAATTTATTTTATATTTTTGAACTTATTTTGGCAATTTTTTTTTTTATATCTTATATTTTAACTTATTTTGGTAAAATGCTATTTTTTCATTCATATCTTGTATTTTAAGATTTGAAAACATGCTATTTCTTTAAATATTTTTCACTTTACTGTATTTTAAGAAATGCTATTTAAAATAATTTTTTAAAATCATTTTAGTATCAGCTTTATATTTATTCAAATAATTATCATTTTCCAATTAGTTTTATTCTCTTTCTTCTCTTAAATTTAACATAAAGCTCATTGAATATAGACATTCTTTTATTGTTTTGAATCATTGTTTGTTATTTTTATTTGAGGAAGAAGGATTTTACTTCTACTTTCAAATGGTGCTGTTTTCCAGCCTTCTCATTGGTTTAGATCAACTGAACCTGTGTCATATAGATAAACATTAATCTCTCATAGTTAATTCACTTGCTTAGAGGAAGGAATTAACTTTTGTAAATAGCATTCAATGCATCACCTTTTCACTTAATTAGCTAAACTCATAGGAATTACCAATTTCAGTTAAATTTCCTTCGCAAATTTTATTTCTATTTATACAAATTATACTAGCCAAAAATTAATTGTAACCTTTTTTATTTGTACAAATCTACATCAGTTGATCAACAAGCTTGAATAGACCAGCAGCTCACCCATAGATAAATGCCAATAAAAAATATAAAATGAAAAAAGCATTAGCATAATTTTATGCTCCTTTTCTCATTATTAATGAGATGAGAAAGGATTTTTCATCCAAATAATTATTTTTTCTTCACCATGGTATTGGATAAGCTTAAAATCATTTAAAACTATTTAACTTTATTGAATATAGCAGTTTGTCAGCCTGAATTTTGACAAATTGGGGCTTTTCATGAACAACAGTGTGTTAGACCAATCAAGAGCAACCTGCAGTCTGCAGGACTCTCTGAATGGCACACCACCAAAAAATTATCTTGAATTCTTTTTTAATAATGCAGCCCACCTTAAGATGAGTTGTGTCTTATGCAACCTGCTTCCCAAACAAGGTTACTCATGCCTGTGTTGGATGTTACTATGTTGATGGGGTCTAATATTCTTTTATTCTTTTACTTTTTTCAGTCATTTGACAGCAGCCATGCTGGAGCACTGCCTGGAAGGGTTTTAGTTGAACAAATCGATCCCAGAACATCTCTTTAGTCTAGTATTTATTCTATCAGTCTCCTTTGCTGAACCACAAGGTTACATGGATGTAAACATACCAACATCGGTTGTCAAACACACACACACATGATGGGCTTCTTTTAGTTTCAATGTACCAAGTCCACTCACTAGGCTTTGGTTGGCATGAGGCTATAATAGAAGACACTTGCCCAAGATGCCATTCAGTGAGACTGAAACCGGAACCATGTGGTTGAGAACCAAGCTTCCTACCATACAGCTACGCTTGCACCCAGTATGTCAAAATCTTTATGTTGTTGTCCTGTGTGTACAAGCAATGGCCAAACATTTCTCTCTTGATCATGTTGATAATCAGTTGACCAGGTGCTCTGACATCTGACCAGTGTTCCAACCATGCACTGTAATTTTTACTGTGCTGCATTTTGTCAATGACTACATTATCCAGTATATTCTTTATTCAAAAAAATTAGTATGGTGAAATTTAACTGTTAATTCTTTGGGGCTAAGTAAGTTCATAAATACTCATCACCAGCACTTTGTTGCTTTTGTGTAAACCAAGAGTGAGCAACTTGTATTGAAGAGTTCTTTGTCCTGAGAGTAGATCCTTCTTTCCTGTTAAACCAAGTCTCCACCTAATTGAGAATCATACTGTTCAATCTAGTATGAAGCAGTGAATTATATGATTTGAAATATAATAGGCTGGTCATGCTGTGCTCTCTTCATTGCCCCCACACTAGCTAGTGGTAGACCAAAGCTTACTACTAAAGATCAACCTCATTCTCTCTCCAACGATGGAACTGATTGTTAGTTCTCTCTTAAGATGGAATAAAATGCTACTATATAGATAGCTTATTTTCATTTGAAGGGAAATACACCATACACACATTTATTCTTGAAACAGCTGTAGGAGAGTATTTGCTCACCTTCTTACTTTCTTTTTATCTGCTCTATTGTAGCAACTCAGCAATTACGTTTAAATACATAGCAACTATAATCCAAACCAATGCCAGTTATTTGCCTGTTCATTCTTTCATTCTTCACTGCCCTGTGTATTTCTGTAAGCCCACAGATTTTTGTGGTAGTTGCAACAGAAATGAATAAAGTGATGATAGAGATATTAGTGTTATTGCTGCTGCGCAACATGCCAAATCTGCCTCTGATCAAGCAATATTCTCTGATTAACCCTTTTGTTACCAAATTTATGTTTAAATACACTGTCATTGCTTAAATTAATTTGTAAAATAATAGAAAAATAAAATAACAAATTAACATGAAATTTTGAAGGAAAGTTTTAATTTAGATCACTTTAAAACAAAGAATTTGTATCATAAAACCAAGCAGTAGGTTGGTATCAAAAGGAACATTTCAGCTATGTGACCTCCTCATCTACTATCATTATTCAATTTGTTTTTACATTTTTTCTGACACTCGGGTGTAGTTTATAGGGTATTTAGCTAATGCAGTAATTTATCAAGTCGATCCACCAAATATGGTAAGGACGGGCATCACCTCCTTGTAGAAGAAATTTTGCTGTCTTTCAATTTGAAATCACCCAATGAAAACGTTTTTAAAAACCTATAATAAAATGTGGCTTAAGCTTCAAGGCCAAAACAGCAATTTAATTATAAATAGCACAGCTAAGAATTTGTAACATTAAAGATTCACTATTTTTCTCATAATAAATGTCACTCCACAAGTTCCTCTGTACTTGCAATTCAGTCTTGCTGCTTAAATATTTCTCACCCTCAACACAGAAACTCAAGAATTCCCTCAGTAACTAATACTCAGACATGTTTTTTAAAGTTCACAGAACAATCATTTTAAAGTTATTTCTATTTTAAATTTTTCAACTTTCTTTTCTTAAAAAAATTATCGTACTTAAGAATATCAATCAATTGCCAAACAATTAATTACAAGATTTTCAATTAATGTTGGAAAAACAAGTTTTTTCCCTGTTTTACTTTCAGGCTAGCATGAGTAGAAAATGTTTTCAGAAGCATGGTTGCATGTTCTAACAACCAAGTACCCTTCCTATTGCTAAATAATCACCTATAAAAGAGGAAACAAGGGTTTGTTTTCTTAGACTGGTAAAATGAAGCAAATACAATTCACTATAAAACTGTTGTGGACAGCATCAACAAGTATCAATCCAACAAAAAGCAAACAACAAAATACACATGTATGCTGTTGCATGGCAAAGAAATGTTTCCAATTAAAGGCTTTTGCTGAAAATGTTAGAGACATCCTCTCCTTAAGGTATGCTAACATGTTTTCATATTTTTGGTTTTTTCATGAAGCTGATACAAGCTGGACTAAGTGCATTGCTCATGGGCACAACATGATGGTTTCAGTGAGGATTTGAATTCAATTAAATTAAATTCAGTAAAATTGCATAATTTGACAGATGCTTCACTGGCTGCTTGAAATGGCAATAAAATTTCTGTCATGTTATAATTCTATTTTTATTTTGAATTTATTGATTTTTACTTTTTGTTTTTCATTTTAATATTCTTAATATTTATTTACAAACAAATGGAGAAATTACAAGCTTCTTCAAATTCTGCGTCAGTTATATGAAAAGACCTTAATTACTATATGGGTGCAGGAATAGCTGTTGTGAAAGTTTACTCCATAATCAAATAGTTCCAAGTTCAACATCACTTCATACTGTATGTTTTTTTGTCATAGGCCTCAGCTTACTGCAAGCATTACAAGACAAATTTGGGAAAGTGTGCGGAAGCTTCTCACCTAGAAAGTATGTGCTATTGTGTGACGGGCTTAATCTGGTGCTGAGATTAACTGCAGATCAACCTGGCTCTTTTTTAATTTGCTAGGTTTGGGGAAAGAGGCAGTGTCCATCACCTCACTGACTCTTTGAGACTGTCAGTTTATGCCATTAATTTTCTGCTTTATCTGTTGCAATTTGACAGCAACAGGAAAGACTTAAGCATGGATTGAATTCTAGAGAGCCAACATTCTAGGAGGAATGCCATGTGTAGTGGATAGAGTGGGGCTTATATAGTAGACATAACATGGGTTATGAAAAGAGGAGAGATAAGTGGCTCAGGAGCACCAGAGATGTGGTACAAGACCAAGAGCAGAGGCTGATATTTTAGTGGTGGGTCCTTTTAATAGACTTTATTCTGTTGCTGGTTTTCTCACCAAGTTTGAAGATAAGATAACCCAATAGCTTATGCACTACTCTTCCAACCTGTAGATACTGGTTTCTTTCCCACTCATTCTAACTAAAGCCAGGAACTCTGCAATAGGTTATTTATACTGCTCTTTCTTTTCTGACTAAGCCATATACAAATACTTCCATTATTAGGAAACCATTTAGCTTAATGAAGCAACTTTGGTCTTCCACCTCATTTTAACAATCTCACTTGCTTGTTTATCTAATTAGAAGCATAATTTGACAGTTTTGAATGTGGCTACATAGACAATATATACTTGGCATGTGTAATTATATACAAGAAGATAATTACCGTAAATATATCACTACATCAAATAAATTTACCTTTGAAAATGTTGTCTTTGGCTACAAATACCTAAATTTTTAAACTGCATATAATATATGTACACAGGTGCATGCATACTCACATACTCACCTGCATGTGTGGAAATATACATTCACACACACAAAGAAATTTACATGTGAATTTTGTGTATGTCATTTTCATTCAACTGGGAATGGCTATTTATTTGTTAGAAATAGCAGTTATAATATATATTACACACCTCATTTGGATACTTCATGTTCGTTTCTTTGGAAACTTAGCAATTTAATAAAATTCACACTCTACTTATACATGTAGATTGTATAGTAAAATAAAAGGATTCTAATATAAAATGCAACAATTATAAAAAAGTTTAGTCATATTTAAACAATATTCAAGACTAGAACTCTTACAAAATTTTCTCTGTAATCATGTAATGTGCACACTATAGCTGCTAGATCTTCATTAATATACTCCTGCAGTTTTAAATGAAAAACCACATATTTCACTATTCAAATTTTAAGACTGCAACCTCATTAAAAATGATGATGTTGACAGCTAAAATAGCAATGAAGTTCAAGTCGCAGATAATAAATCTTCTAGGTGCTGCTTAAACAAAGCTTCAACTAACTACATTTTCTCATTTCACACACTACTGTCTTAAAGTATAGCCAACCCTCTAAAAAATGCATACAATAATGCAGTGTTACAGTTACTAAAATGAAATAAAAATTTAATAGTTAGATCTATATCACCTTAGATTATAGGACTATTTGATCAAGGCAGTGTTGGGGTAAAATAAAAATGATGACTAACAATTGACTATGCCTGTGTCATAGATTAGTTTAAGGAAATATTAGTGTTGGTGTACTTAATGTAGTAAACCAAGATGCTTTAATTAATAAATAAATACACTGGTTGGATTAATGATCAATTATGGTCAAGAAAGGCAGGAGACATTACACCAAAATTTGAATTAATGAAAATATCAAAGTTAATTAAAAAATATTTCAGAGTTGTACTTGATTGCCAAATGACTTGATCTGAGACTGTGTAGAAATTGTAACATCATGGAAAAAAGAACCATTTTAACCATTTAAGAACTCATAATAAAAAATTATTACATTAACTTTTCATTTATTTATTGAAAATTTTAGTCATACCATTGTACCAGTAACCAAGTAGCAGTGGTATGATGAGAAGTTTGGCATATAAAGAAATATATGAAAAGTGATATAAAAGATTTTGTGCATTTTTAGATAGCTTCAATAGATTTTCCACGATGTAATTACTTGTTAAAAGAGAATGTAGTCCATGCATTAAAGAGTGTGTGTCACCTGTAGCACAATGATATTTCCAGGCATGTTTGAATCATATTAGACCTCCTCTTTACTGACTCTACCAGACAAAGATTACTTTATAAGATATAGAGACTGTTGTGAATAAATGCGGAGTGTCATGATGATTTAAGATAAGAACCAGGAGAATATTTGCTACATTCTGATAATATGGATAGGAATAGGAGCTTGAATGTAGAAAATAGATTACACACTAAAGCACCCCATCTAATTGATATATTAATCACTGGAACCTATTTCACCAACTTACAAAGTGACAAAGTTTAATTAACCTTAAGAAAAATTGAATATTGCAAACTCATTAAGAACAAATTAACGCTTGAAATATGATACATCTTCAATATAGAATTTCCATCATGTTTAAACATCTGTGGAGTAGAATGAAATCTTACAATAAATATGGAAATGTAAGATGCTGGATGCTAATTTCTAATTAAATTCTTATCATGTTCACTTTCTAATAATTATTTCCATTCAATTAACATTTCTCAAAGATTTATTAAATCTGCTGTAGGACATCAAATGTGATCAGTGAACTTGACTTGTCATTAAAAACATGTCACTTGGTAGACAATTCTGATAGTGGAATAGCAATCAGTAAAATTGAATTAAGGTTAATATTGATAAAATAATAGTTGCCATTGTTGTTGAATTGCCATGAACAAATTTTCTTGTGCAGACCCATTACAAGGAAATAGTTCACCAAATATTTAAAAGTAATTCATCATCATCATCATCGTCATCGTCATCGTCATCATCATCATCATCGTCATCGTCATCGTCATCCTCATCATCATCATCATCATCATCACCCTCATCCTCCTCATCCTCATCCTCATCCTCATCATCATCATCATTTAACGTCCGTTTTCCATGCTGGCATGGGTTGGATGGTTTAACTGAAAGCTGGTGTACTGAGGAGCTGCACCAGGTTCCGATCTGATTTGGCAAGGTTTATGTAGCTGGGTGCCCTTCCTAACACCAACCATTCTGAGAGTGTAGTGGATGTTTTTTACGTGCCAGTGGCACAAGTGCTATTGATCTGACACCAACATTGGTGTCAGATCAACATTTTGTGTTCCAACATTAAAATTTGATGAGTACTACTGATAGTTTGTGTTTCCCGCTTGAGATTGATAGGACAGATTTATATGGCAATGTAGTTAGTTTACCGCCATTTCAATTTTGAAGTTTACCTCCATTTCAAAATTAAATATTTCTCTGATTAAAGGTGTTTGGTTAAATGATTATCTCATGTTTCTAGATTTAGTTTATCGCTAGATAAACTAGACCAATTCTTTTACACTTTTATTATTTTACTTGTTTCAGTACCCCCACCATTGCTTGACAACTGATGTTGGTGTGCTTACGTCCCTGTAACTTAGCAGTTCAGCAAAAGGGACTGTTAGAATAAGAACTAGGCTTACAAAGAGTAAGTCCTGGGAATCGATTTGTTCAGTGCTCTAGCATGGCTACAGTCAAATGAATGAAACAAGTAAAAGAATAAAAGAATATATATAACAATTTACACTATATACAGGTGCAAGTATGGTGTGTGTGTGTGTGTGTGTGTGTACACGCGTCTGTGTATGTCTGTGTGTTACTGCCTCCTTGCCTTGAATAATGTGGAATTGTAAGACAAATACCACCATCATGTGAGCAATGTCCTTCATTTCCAATATTTTGTGAAAAATGTCTTGTCATGTCAAGAAGAGCATCAACATGTAGAGAATTCACCTGAAGGAATTCTGACTGACCCATGGAAAAATGGACCTGAAATGATGACGGTGATGATATATCTATTTCTCTTTCTGTCTGTTTATATTATTCTTATATAAAAATGTTGTTGACAGTGACTTTGAAGTTTTGGGCAGTTAAAACCAAAGGTTTGAAGTCAACAGCATTCTTGCATACGAGTAATAAATATATATATGTACACACATACACATGTATATATAGATTAATGTGTGTATATATATATATATGTATATACATATTTACACACACACATATATAAATGTGTGTGTGTGTATATATATATATATATATATATATATATATATATATAAAATTTAATAATAAGGGTAGAAATTGATATTAATCAATTAAAACCAGTGGTCTAGCACATTTAAAAAAATCTGAAGATTAAAATTATATTACAAAAATAAGAGGAATGACCAGCAAAAGTGGACTCCTATCTGCTAGAAATAGATGCCGAATCATCTAACCACGAAGAATATGTTCTCAGTAAAAATATGTTCTCTTCGTGGTTAGCTGATTCGGCATCTATTTCTAGCATATAGGAGTCCACTTTTGCTGGTCATTCCTCTTATTTTTGTATATATATATGTCTTCGAGGTGATTGTAGAATCAACAGAATAACAGTATATCTGCTCCTTCTTTCTGTAGATGCTACAAATTAAATCTCATAATATATTAGATCCATTGCTGGAGGAAAAAGATCTGAATGGTCACAGCTTGTGTGCCTTGGCATTATTTCCTACTGTAGCATACTATTAAGAGTTGCAAGTTTTAAGAAATAAAATATACTTGTATTCTTGTAGCAGTACATACATAGAAACTAAATGTATTTCATTATTATAGAGTTTTTGACTTCCTTCTTAAAATTCTTCTGTCAGTTATGAAGTTAATTACACCACTCATCTTCCATTTTACTGACATCCTACTGAATTTATCATTCACTATTCTAGTTAAATATATACATTAATTTCTCTCATAAGCTCGAGCTAAGATACAATTGTCAATCATATCAGTTGTAGTAGTTAGCAGGTAATTATTCATTTAAGTTTCAGAAAGAAGAAGGATAAAGTCAACCTCAACAGGATTTGAACTCAGAATATAAAAATCTATAGCTAAACATCAAACACATGTTTGTCTGGCCGGTACTCTAGCAATTTTGCTAATTGTCCACTCATATATATATATATATATATATATATA
>NC_068984.1:66949824-66952628 GCF_001194135.2 Octopus bimaculoides
TATATATATATATATATATATATATATGTGGTAACAGAAATGAAAATAGAAAATGCTTTCAAACTCTTAAGGTTTTCGCTCTAATAATTAAAAACAAAAAAGGAGAAATAACATAAAACAAATTCAGAAAAAAACTCTCTAATAGTAAATACGTAAAACATAACATCACAAACAAACAAAACCTCATGAAATATTCAGAGCAAAATGTTGTATCATATTGTTTTCATCGTCTGCCAAAATAACTCCTTTCAATATTCTTGACAAAGCTACTCTCATCAATATTAGTTGTTACCTGGACAACAGAGCACAGCTGAAATCTGTGAACCCCGCCTTCTATTTCCTTTACTTGCGGCCTTATTATCAGATCTTTCCGTCAATGTGAACCACTACAAAAATGTTCAACAATTTCTCCTAACCCTTCCTTAGCCTCTTTTTTTAATTTTATCCACCATCCTTCTTTTCCTTTTCTCCTCCACTGCCATACTCGGATGCATATAGCTAGGCTAACCTCTTGAGACCTTTTGTGGAACGTCTTCATGCAAATGCTGGCTGGTAGAACAATGGAACAAGAGAGCAATGGAATAATGGTCTGAGTGACAGCAAAGTGTATCTCCACCCCCTGGTAATAATAAAAGCAGGAGATTCAGTAAATAAATAAATGAATAAATAAATAAGTAAATAAAAGGAGGAGAAAATTAAAGGCTTTTCAAAAAGCACTTGCTATAAATCTTTTATACAGTTACAAGCTGTTCAGAGAAGAAAAAAGAATAAAGAGAGAAACAAAGGGCAAGATACTCAAAAGATAAAAAAAAAAAGAAAAGAAGTAGAAGAAATTCCAAGGAAAACATAGAGCAGTAATAGTGTGTATATATATACATATATATATATATATATTTATATATATATACATACATGTATGAGTGTGTGTGTGAGTGTATGTGTGTGTATGTATGTGTGAGTGTGTATGCATGCATGTAAGTATGCACATGCATATACACACTCATACACACACATGTGCACATATACTAAAGAAGGAATGTATGTAAATAATATATTTGTATATTTTAATTTGTGTGCTCTGTTTTATTTTCATAAGTTATCAATTGCATTATGGTATGTGTGTATGTGTTTGTGTATGTATTTGTATGTGTGTTTGTGTGTGGAAAGTGAGAGAGATAAATAGGTAGTGGATAGATAGTGATGGAGTTCGCATTGTGTGTACAAGAATGACAAAAGAATGAAATGAGAGAGCTCACAATGAAGAGAAAGAGAAAGAGTGGCTAACTATAAACCACAAAATAAAAATTTGAAAAGAGAGCAAGAGATTGTCAAAAGCCCTAGACAACCATACTGAAATTACAGCACTTCTTTGTGTTTTTTTACCCTCTCAGAAATATTGAAGTTTAGCATCCTAAATTCCATTTGCAAATATTACAAAAAGATGCTTGTGTAACCTGTTTTGATGGTGTCAAACAGACAACTGAAGCATAGTTCGTCTAACCTTAACCCTGATCATAATTTGAGGATCATCTTTGATTTTAAAGGAAGATTCTTCCCCTCTGCATCATGTCTAATGAGAGTTTGTCTAGCTTCTTAAATATCTTTGCCTAGAAACAAGATAGCACATAACATTAATTTGGGATGCTGATCTCTGGGATCTTCCTCCATCACAACTCTAACCTAAACCTAGGGGCAATTAATGCCACTTAAAAGCCAGAGCATCTAATTTGACAACTCAAAACAATATAATAACTTTACAGCTCATAATAATATGACACTTACAGCATATCTGCATGATTTTATGCACTTTTCAAGTCATAAAAATGAAAGATATTAAAACTGAATGTTAGTTGTCCATCATGCATTGCATGCCTGATATTCATGGATAGAACACCTTTCCTATATCTGTTGGTGGAGGAAATGAATAAAAGCCCAACATTTATTATGTTTATGTTTATGCTTTTGTTTTGCAAGATTCCTGATGTGAAATCCTGTGTTGAAACAGATAGTGTTATATTTTGGGATGGTCATTTTTTTATTTTGTTTTTTTTTGTTTTTTTGGTTTTTGGCAATTAACCACATGCACTATATACTCGTTCTTCACCTCAGCTTTATCATTATTTGTATTTTAGTGTCTTTTGTCTGAAATCTTTTGTCACACATCCTGCAATCTCTTCAGCAACTCTCCATCCCACGTGACTAGTTTTGATTAAATAGGACAAAAGGAGAAATGTGAGTATACAGAGCACGTGGTTATTTACCAAAAAAAATAAAAAAAGAGAAAAATGACCATCTCAAAATATAACAATACCAAAACTTATTGGTTATCATTTAACAGTGCTTATTACTAAGAAGATGGAGGTAGTCATAGTAAGTCCATTAACCACAGTAATGTTACATTAATGTTACAAGGCAGAAGTTGATTATTGCAGCAGTGAAAACAATCAGTAGTTTTTAATACATTATGCCGGAAAACCAAAAATGATGGAAAAAATTTTGATCATAGGTGTTTGGATTTGTGTTGACCTGGTACTAAATGGCAACAAAATCAAATATGGTGCTGGGTTTCTTTTTGTTCATTCATGAGAAAACTTTGGCAAACATAGATATATGAATTACTTTTACCAAGGAATGATAATAAATAAGAGATTATGTAGAGATTTTCTCATTGGATTGTGTTGGATTTTGTTTTTAGTAGAGAATGCTTTTTTTAATGTTGTTAACACAGGAATTGTGTTTTCTGCTAACAGGTACATAATCAAGAAACAAGTGTCTTCATATTTAATTAGTTAAAAAAATAATAT
>NC_068984.1:66952638-66961835 GCF_001194135.2 Octopus bimaculoides
TAAAAAAATAATATTGAATTTTATAGATAATATTCAACTGAAAATTGTTTCATAATTTTTTTATGAGGTAAAATAAGAGAAATTATTAAGTCTTATCTTGCAGAAAATATTAAATTATGCGAAAGGAAACTTTAAAAAAAAAAAAAAAAAAAATAAGGAAAGAAATTCTTATCTACAAATGAAAAGCAAATTTTAAAAATATTGGTGGAGTTCAAAGGTAAGTTACACTGATGATCTGAAGTTATTATTATATACTTTTCTGTAATTCTAGTTTTTCGAAAGGTTTGAAAACTCCCCACTACACAAAATACTGGTGATGACTGACTGTGAGGAAAGTTCTGATGAGGAAAATGTCCAATTCTCTTTGAGAAGTCACTGTCAAGGTTTACCCACTGATATGGGCAGAATTTTAGCAATGCCAGCTTATGCAGCAATTGGAAAGAGTCAAATAATTTGTCACATTTTATCTCATTTGCTCTTTAGCCATGACAAAAATTAATAAATTTCTCTTAGTCTACAAGAAATTAATATTTAACCTTGCTGGATAATAAAATATTACAAGTCTAGCTCAGATGAAAATATTTTCTGTCTCTTCATAGCTGGCAGCTAGGTAATCAAATTTAATATCAATTTTTTACTTAAAAATTCTAAAATATTAACTCATTGGTGCTAAATAATCAACTATCTGCTGAGATTAAATTCAATTGACAATTTTAACCATATGTAACCTAATTGTCTATTCATTTCTTTGGTAAACATATTGAATAGTTAGTCTTATTTTACTTATTGTTGTGGTACTACTGTACATCATGGGCCCCATCAATTTATTTCCATTATTGATTAATCAAGTTCATTAAGGATTGAAATATGAAGATGCTTGCTGTCTTGATTGTATACTTTTTAATGGATGATAGACAGCTTACTTGAGCAAAAGCACTCTTCACAAAACCAATAAGTAAACAAGTGTCAACACAGGAATTTCTGTGTGATTGCTCTTTATTTAATGATCCTTCATAACAATTATAGTCATCTATTTTTTTTTTTTTCATAGTGTTATATAAAATAACTTACATATGATCAATAGAAAATCCAACAATATATTAGATTCAGTCGTTGTTTAGTACCATGTTAACACCGATCTAGAAAATGTACGATCAAAGTTATTCCAGACACACTTTCCTTGTTTTTTCTTAAGACACTAATCTATCTAGAACTACATTATTACACAGTGTTCTTCCACATTTTTGAAGGTTGTAGTGTGTGACTTCAGGGGGATTTGGCTGCTATTTGTTGCAAAACACGTGACCATAAAGAAGTTTTTTTCTTCTTGGATTTTTCTTTTAGTCAGAATTGCTTCTATTAGCATTAACATGGTACCTTTAAGAGGTATAAAATCAAAAAGCAAGTGTCTTTGTCTTTCTGTGCTTCAAGACTGAAAGTGTTTTGTAATGAAAAAGTATATAGATGGGATTAATGTTGTACAGCTTGTACCATACCAAAATTATATATATGAGTGTGTATATATATGTGTGTGTGTGTGTGTGTGTATATATATATATATAATATATCTTTTATCTTTTACTTGTTTCAATCGTTAGACTGCGGCCATGCTGGGGCATCACCTTGAAGAATTTCTAGTCAAATGAATCAACCCCAGTACTTTTGTTTTTAAAGCTTGGTATTTATTCTGTTCAACTGTTTTGTCAAACTGCTAAGTTATGGAGATGTAAACACGCTGACATCAATTGTCAAATGGTGGTGGGGGACAAACATACACAAAGACACACGCACATATATATACACGCACACATGCATACACATCACAAAACAAAGGTAGAAAAATACTTGCATACTCTATAAAATGTTTTACAAGCATAGAACATTAAGAATGGAAACAAGCCACACTCATATTGCTTACCAATACCAAAATAATCACACATATCAAAAAATTAACATGTGGTTACTGATATATAAAAACTTAACCGTCTAAAAATTTAGATAGTAAAGCCTACATAAATTTTACCACAACAAAACAGATTAACATGTTACTGATGTGGTAGCCTAATGGTTAAAACAACTTTTGACAGAAAAGTTACAAAAATCCAGCTAGGATTTTAGAGCTATGCAAATGCCAAATCTATTTCGGTTCTTGAAAATATAACTGTGAAGGTCTGGAAATATTGAATATGGATTTAGGAGCTTTATTGATCCAAACTAACTGCAGATAACTGGTATGGAAAGATGAAAAAAATCTGTAATATAAAAGATAAAACTGGAACATAGTCACATCCTTAATAAAACTCATGCATACACATATCTTTTCTCTTTTATTTGTCTTAGTCATTAGACTGTAGCCATACAGGGGCACCACTCCTGAAGAGTTTTAGCAGAACTAACCAACATCCAGTACTTATTTTTGTTCTAAGCCTGGTACTTATTCTATTGGTCTCTTTTTGCTAAACCACCAAGTTATGGGAACATCAAGAAACTGACACCAGTTGTCAGATAGTGGTAGGGATACAGACACAAACATAATGACACACACATGCACACACATGCACACACATTTATAAGACAGGATTCTTTCAGTTTCTGTCTCCCAGATACACTCACAAGGCTTTGGCCAAGGCCTATAATAGAAGACACTTGCTCAAGGTGTCATGCAGTGGGACTGAACCTGGAACCATGTGGTTGGGAAGCAAGCTTCTTGCCTCACAGTCATGCTTATGTACATACAACATACTTCTTTGAATTTCTGTCTGCTAAATCTACTCACAAAAGCTTTAGTTAACCTCATGCTATAGTAGAAAATACTTTTTTGAGTTGCTGCACTGTCGGATTGAACCTGAAATGATTGCTAAGCAAACTTCTAAACTACACTATACCTTTACCTGATATGATACTGGTAACAAATTTGTAACAAGGATTTCACAAGAACACATCTCCAATGACTAGTCTTCTTCTTCAGGGTCAGAAAGTATATTAGCTTTCATTAGTTGCTGACGCTATAGTTGCAGCCCTCCAAGATGCAGGAAGCATTGAAGAACCAAGTGGATGTTGAACCAAGGGGGCAATAATGGGGTACCCAAGTGGTGGGTGGTGGATGTAAAAACAACAAAATAATGGATTAATAAGGTTAACTTTTATTTGTGAAATATATTTGTTTTGAATTTACTTCAGAAAGTGGTCTATGTTTGTAATGGTGAGTGAAAGGAGGCACTAGGAATGTGGCCTGGGAGTCTAGTGGGTGGCAGTCTGAAAATGTTTGGGAATCACTGATGTAAAGTATAACATAGACATTTGGTACAGCTAATTCTATTTACTTTAGTCATGGTACTCTATGCAGTGCATTGTCTGCATTTTTGATAACTATATTTTATGACTTCGGAAAATACAAATTTATTATTGTATGCAAATATAACACTATGTGCTTAATTCATAATTCATAAAAATAAAAAAAAAATAACTTGAAATTTTATGAGGGTGAAAGAAAGTCTTTAGAAACTATTTCTTATATTTTTATTTGTTGAATATTTTTTTTCATTTTTATATCTCTCTATATTTGAGATACTGTTGATAAAAATAGATGTGCTTCAAATCATAATTTATTATCATTATTTGCTGTATCTCATTCTTCAGTTTCTGCCTTACTTTTTCCACTCACCTCTCTACTATTTCCTATGTTTCTGTCAAAACTCTACTGTGTTAAACATTTTGATGACCATTACACTTTGGAACACATTGCTTTGTGTTTATATTCGTTTTTATTATTATTATTATTTATGAAAAGCTATAAGCTCCAGCACACACATAGCTTCACATGTAACTTCAGTTGTTTTCACACTGGTCTTCACTACCGATTAGCTTTAATTTACTGAGAAGGTAGTGGAATGAGTCAATTATTTTGTCTGCTGTTTGTTTCTCAGCATCATCGTATGGGTGTTTTGTGTTGTAAGTGGGTATGTGTGTGGGTGTGTGAAACTATATGAATGTGTATGTGTGCATGTGTGTCTGTTTGTGAGTGAGACTGTGTGTTTTCGTGCACATGCACTCACTATTAAATGAAGGCACTAATTGGTTTAATTATATTTAAAGCCTATCTTTTGAACAAAATTCATAACACATAATGTGTTATTTATATTATTCTCTCCTTTCCCTACTAAATGTGAGTAACCATGCAGCTCTACTATAAGAACTTGTTCTGCTCTGCCCCTCATACCCTTTCTCCACCAACATAAAACTGACCACCCTCTTTAGGTTTGTAGTCTTGCAAGCTGCATGGCAACCTCACCAGTGCCGGTGCAAGAAAAGAAAGCACCCAGTACACTCTGTAAAATAGTTGGTTTTAAGAAGGGCATTCAGCCATAGAAGCAATGCTAAATCAAACACTGGAGCATGATGCAGGCCTTAGACACTTTGGATCCTGTCAAACTGCCTAACCAATACCTGTATAGAACATGGATTTTAAATGATGATGATGATGATTTTGATTATAAAAAGAACACAATTCACAATAAACATTAACAAAATGGTAAAAAAAAAAAAGGTAAGATGTAAAAAATCAAATAAAAATACATGCACAAATTTCAGTCTGAAGTGAATTAACAATTATCCGGCTAGAAACAGAAGTAAATTTCCTGCAATTCACATCCATTTTAAAAATAGAAATGATGCGTTGATAATGTAGTCTCAAAGAAAAATACAAGGATGATCAAAGTGCTAATGTCATAGATAATAGGTTTGTTTGACCAAAGCTGATGTGATGTGAGCTGAAAGAATTACATCAAAAATTTGTCTTCCTTCATTTGCCAATGAAAATAATAATAGCCAACACCACATGATTATTAATCTTTAAATACATAATTGCTATTATGAGTTAAATAAATAAATTATATGTATGTGGCCACTCAGTATGCTAGAATTAGCAATCAAGCTTCATTCAAATTTACAAGATCATGCTAACCGTTTTAGGAAAAATATATGATAAATGAATTCTACATTTATATCAATTATATTTCTTATCACTTAACGTCCACTTTTCCATGCTTGCATGGGTCAGATGGAATTCATTGAGAAAGACTTTCTATAACCAGCTGCCCATCCTGTTGCTAATCTCTATGCAAGATCATATTTTCATACAAGATTATATTTACTCATGTTTTTTAAGGAAGACTAGAAATGAAAATTGGCTGTATGACTGTGATGCTCATTTACAACCATGCCAAGACAAGGGTACACAGAAACATATTTACACACACACACACACATGCATACATGTGATACACATGCATATATACATGTGAGTGTGTGGTGTGTGTATGTGTGTGTATGCAGATGTATACAAATGTATGCATACATCCATATATATATATATATATACATATGAAGTTGAGCCAGTCTTTACTGCTGAGGCAATGGAAATTGTTTAAACTGACATCAGTATAAGGAATTCTTGATCTGTGTTTTTCAGGCAATTATAGTCCCTATCAGTATATATGTCTACAATCATGTGCTTTGACAACAGAATTAAAGCATTTTAGCTTTTGTTTCTAACAATGTAAGTGTTTCTAATACACTAGTCATATTCAGTGACAATTATGGTTTTCTTTTGGGGTAAACATTGCCTACTGCAATCCTTATCTATTCTATGTATACACATGAGTGATATTAGCGATTTGCTAAATCATTCATAATTTCTTATGATGTAAAGATAAATACTGATAGAGAATTAAGTCTGGAATCTATCGAGTGAAGTCAGTCTTTACTGATGAAGCAAAGGAAATTGCTGAAACTGATGTCAGTATAAAGAATACTCGATTGGTGTTTACAGGTGATTATAGTCTCTATCAGTATATATGTATACAATCATGTGCTTTGACTACAGTATTAGAGCATTTTAGCTCTTATTTCTAGCAATATAGGTGTTTCTAACACCCTGGTCATATTTAGTAACAATTATGGTTTTCTGTTTTGGTAAAGATTGCATACCACTGTCTATATTAATTTCACATGAATATGACTATATGCATATATATGAGTGTATGAAAATTTAAAAGTTTAAAAACCTTATGATATATATATATATATATATATATATATGTATGTATGTATGTATGCATGTATGTATGTACACATGTGTATGTGTGTAATGGGCTTTTTTCTCATGAAAGATTTAATCTCTGATCAGGAGATATTTCATGATTACTGAAGAAAGTGGAATGAGGTGGGAAAATAATCTTTGGGCTTATGAGAGAGTTTTAAATATCCTAAGACAAATAATAATAAAGATAACGAACTGGATTTATTTGAGGAGGCTGCTTAAGTAGAACAGAATATGTAATAGAATTGACGTGTCATGTTTGAACTTGTCACCAAAATGTCAGAAAAACATCAGTGCCTCAAAATTTCAGAGGAAGATTGATGAAATAAAAACAAATATATAAAAAAATTTAACATTTCCAAACCTTGTGCCTACTAAATAAAACTCTGATTGAATTAGATTACAAATTTGATACCAACTCTCTAGTATATGTATATCCTATGGTAGATCACACACACATGCATGCACATACACACATGGACATAGAGACACACACACACACACACACACTCAGATATAAATACAACACTCTCTGCCTTTGTTCTCTCTCCTACCACCATTTCACTCTAGTTTTCCTTCTCGCCTTCCTTTGTTTTTTTTTTTTATTCATTCATTTGGTAATGTTGTCTAGAATAAAGAATGACAATATGGAGTAATAAGCTCTCTGCAATTTCCTAGGGAGCAAGACAATCTCACTAGCACCGGTACCATAAGATGTGCCTAATACACTTAAATCAGTGTTTAGTAAGTAAAAACAGATGTTTTAGGTCAAGAGGACTGTTTAGTCTTTTGATGATATGGTAATCTCCTTTGTGCTGGTATCATGATAAAATGCACCCAGTACTCTCGATCAATTAGAAAGGGCACTAGCCATAAAAAAAAGAATTGCCAAAATGGAATGTCCAAGTGAGACAGAGTCCCCAACTTATCTAGGAGGGCAGTAAATTTAAATAAGAATTAGCTTGGACCTTGATGACCTGCATATGTCAGACTAGCTTGGAAAGGAAATATAAAATAATGATAAAACACAAAATCATTATGCGATGCAAGACCAAATTAATAGGACATATGAAACCTTAGTTGTTGTTTTTCAGTCCAAAAAATTCATGCTGATATTGTTGATTCAAGTGACTTTTTCAGAAAGGTTGGAGTGTCAAACAAAATGCCTTGTGGTATTTGTTTTAGGTCTCTATGTTTGGTTTTGAAATCCCACCAAAGTCATCTACCAGGATCAATAAAAATGTACCAGAACTAATAAAGTACTGGAGGCAATTTAATCAACTATTAAGTGTAGCACCTTGGGTATCTTTTATTGTAGTTCCAATCTGACCAATGCCATGTAAAGAAATTTGTTAGATGGAAGCTACAGGAAGCCTATAATATATATGTATGTATGTGTATGTATATGTGAATGTGTATTGTTGTTTATATATTCCACACTTGCTGCTACTATGGCAAGGCAGTGTTGATTTCAACATTATAATTAGTTGCCGTTTGCTTTCAAAGACTTCTGGATTAAAGTTATCCCTCATTTGAAAATCTTGTGTGCGATGGCAACATGAAGTGCATCCAGCTATAAAATCTTGCCTTAAATAAATCACCATCCAGACCCATGTAAGCACAGCAAAGAGAAAAAAAAATGACATTAAACAAATGAACAAAATCAATAGCTTGTGTCCCTAAAGCAGTCCAACATTGTCATTAATTTTATTCTGGCGATTCCTGTGAAGACACTGGTGCAAAGTTGCATCAGAGTCAGCCTTCCGTTGAACAACATTGGTGACATAAGGAGGTTAAATCTGTTGCATGAGTAACGACTGGTCTTCCATGCTACATTTCTCAGGCCTGTAGCTTGGTAAGGACAATTCAATGTCACCTCACTGTGCTTGGCAAACACAAATTTGAGCAAGATTTTCCAGATGATAATTTATGGCTACACAAGATCTATAGATGCTGAAGAAGAAGACAATGATTTTTAATGACTGAGATTGCATGATTATTTTGATACACATTTTACCTAGCAACAAACAGCAAGAAGGATGTTAAACTATTCCTATCTGATAATTTATACAAACGTATGAATTCACGATATCTGCATCATTTGATCTTGTGAACAAAGATCATAAATTTGTGGTTTCAAAGGAAGATTAGCAGATAAGAAAGCAAACTAAAAATTTTCTTTTTCCTTACAATTGTATGTGACTCATATAATAAAATTTCTTTCCAAATTGTAATTTTTAATTTCTGTTTATTTTAATTTTTCATTCGTATTTCTTTAACAAATATACTAAAAAATCTTGATGTTTTATGCATCTATGTTCAAACATAAATTCAACACATTCAGTCTCTTGCAGCACTGATACTATGGTAACATCTATTGCCAGTTTAACACTGGATGACAAGATTTCATTAAAGAAGAATTAAAATATAGTTTAAAAAATAAATAATAGATTAACAAAATATAAAACTTAGACCATGCTCCTTCACTTGAAAGCAGTGAAAATTATATTTATAATGTACCTATTTATAGCTCATTAAATTAGGTCATTGATATATATCTTTGCTAGGGATATAGCACAACATTAACAACAAGCTATGAGCCATCAATGCTTTTGTCATGAGACTCATGTTTGGTCTCAAAGTTAAAACAACTGAACAACAGTAGAAGCTGTCAGTTAAACAAAATTACACTGCAAATAGTGGCAATTTAGCTTTGAGCCATTATTCTGTCTGTTACATGGGGATATTCGTCACAAAAGGACGAAGAAGAAAATGAAAATTGAAGTTAAAACCCTGGTGAAAAACCACTGAAGGTAAGTTGTAATGTTAACACATTACTGTAACACAAACTTTATTGATTCAGATATCATCTGATATTGACATGAAATTTGCATTTCTACAACATATTTGCTGGAGGTGTTAGGTATTTTCTCTCCTTTTCTCTCTGGAGATTGAATAGCGTTTCATTGATAAAAGTCTCTTACAATAGAACTCTACCAAAAAAAAAAAACACAAAACAAAGAAGAAAAAACCAAGAATGTTTATTTGCATTTATTCATCGATTATTATTATTATTATTATTATTATTATTATTATT
>NC_068984.1:66962869-66963558 GCF_001194135.2 Octopus bimaculoides
TATATACATACATACACACATATATATGTATATATACATACATATATATATATATATATATATATATATTTTGTATGTATGTGTGTGTGTGTAATCATCATTTTACAATATCAGTGTGCTCTCTATGTTCATTGTCATGCATCAACATCCTAATTCTTTATATTTAAAATATTAAATGTGGATTTCATGCTTCTTGTTCTTGTAATGTACACCTAAACTCTTCTTGAACATGCATACAATAGCAGCTTAAAGAAAATTAAACTAAAATCTTTAGGCAGATTTATTGTGAGGACAAGCAAATATATTTCTAAAAAAAATGCTGTCTTTATAGAAACATTAACACACACACACACACAGCACAAAAATGCCCACCACCATCATGAAAAAATATAGGGACGCAGTTGATATATAATATTTTTAGAAGATTTATGAATTCTTTATTTGTATTTCATACAACAAACTATATGAATGGACATATATATTTGTATTTCTCTGTGTATCTTCAGTACATTTGCTTTATATTTTAACAGATAGGTAGCTTTTACAATAAAGAGATTAGAATTTTCACAATGTGGCCAAAAAGAAATAACAACAACAAAAATGCATATTCAAGTGCAACTGTAATAATACACAGAGAGAGAGAGAGAGAGAGAGAGAGAGAGAGAGAGAGAGAGAGAGAGAGAGAGAGA
>NC_068984.1:66963568-66964371 GCF_001194135.2 Octopus bimaculoides
GAGAGAGAGAGAGAGAGGGGACTGACAGAGAGAAAAAAAATAACAAGCAAAATAAATAAATAAACTATCTATTCTTTCAGATTAAATAATCCAAGAATATTCACACTGAAAATAATGTCCACAGCAATAACCAAACAAGTTTCTTCATAAATATCCTGCAACCTAGAAAAACAGTTTTCTGAACAAAGATATTTGAAAACTAATTCCTTAAGTCAATGGCAAACTGCTTTGGTTGAAAAACAAATTATTGTCTTTTGTATATAAATACAAATAAGGAAAGAGATATTTCAAGAGTTTGTGTTGTTTTACTTATTGTTTTTTTTTTGGTGTTTTTTGTTTTTAATTTCTTCTGTTCATGACGCTTTATGAAATGAAGATTAATATTTTATATTTGATAAGTTCTTTTGTGTAAGTTAGTCATCGAGTTTCATTATCACAGTAGGAGAAACATGGTAAATTGTCCCAGTGTTTAATGATAAATATATCATCATCATCATCATCATCATCATCATCATCATCATCATCATCATCATCATTATTATTATTGTTATTATTATTATTATTACTATTATTATTATCATCACCATCATCATTATTATTATTATTAATTTATTTCTGATATTGTGTTATAGTTAATGTTTTGTCTTTATAGCTATATGAATGCACAAATTGAAAATCAGAAGAAAAATGTGGTTAAAAAAGATAACTGCAAGAGAACTATGCAAAGAAAGACATGAATCCTTCCTTGCTGCTTATTTCTTAATAGCTAAACATATAAAGGAGGGAGATTCTCATTTTCTATT
>NC_068984.1:66964406-66968150 GCF_001194135.2 Octopus bimaculoides
GATTTTGCCTTTCATCCTTTCAGGGTCGATAAAATAAGTATGAGTTGAGCACTGGAGCTGATGCAATAAATTAGCCCCCATTCCCCAAAATTTGGGGCTTTGTGCTTATAGTAGAAAGGATTCTTATTATTAGGACAGCAAGCTGTCAGAATTGTCAGAGCTGAGTGGTATTCATTGTAGCACTTTACATTTTGAGTTCAAATCCTGTCAAAATGAACTTTACTCTTCATCTCTCATGGTTCAATGAAAAAAAGTACCAGTCTGATACTGGGGTTGATGTGATCAACTGACTCACTCCTTTCAAAACTATAAGTGCTGTGTCTAAATTAGAATGAATTATTATTCTTAGAGCAGTGAATTGGCAGAATTATTAAAGTATTGGACAAAATTCTTCTAGCTCTTTATATTCTGTGTTCAGTTCTTACCAATGTCAACTTTACCTTTCATGCCTCTGAGGTTGATAAAACAAAGTACCAGTTAAATACTGGAGTCAGTGTATTTGATTAACCACATTACCCTCAAAATTGCTAGGCTTATACCTATATAAGAAACATCATTATTAACCACAGACAGCAAGTAATGGGATAAAATAAAGTTTCTGTAAACGTTAGATTTTGCTTTTGTGCTTTTGATGTATTTCTTTCTCATGTGAGGTGTTACTGACTGAGCATATAGGTGCCACAGCGTTGTAAAGTATACAAGTCATCAAAGCTGAAAATGCTTTTGGTTATAGTCTGCTCAATCAAAGATAACCTGGGGCTAAACAACAAAACAACAACAACATCTAACATGAGTAATTTTTCTCACTCATCTACTAAATCCTACAAACTCTGGCATGGCCTGCTTACGTTTACGGAGAACATGAATAATGAAATAAACAGAATCAGTTTTCAAGTCTATTAGTGTGTGTGTATTCATATGTGATTGGAGAAAGAAACATTTATCCAGAATTTCAGACTTGACAATTTTTCAACAACAAATATTCACTACTTTGCCAGACAACAAAAGATTTCAAATATATAACTGTCACTTTTTACATGAAAAGTTTAAAAATTTTAAATAAACAAAACAATTAGAAAATATCTATCTAAATGCTAGTATTTAGACAGATGTCTTCAAATAGCTTGTTCATCTGAAATTTTTGATTTCTTCTAAAGAAATGATGATTTTTTTGAAAATTCTTTTTATCTGAAACCTATGCACACATATGCACATGCACAAAAACATGAACGTGCACACACACACACACACACACACACACACACACACACACACACACACACTCATTTAATAACAGTTTCATTCAGCCTCATATTAGTCAAGGCTTTTATGGACATAGAAGACACCCACATCTGACGATGCTGGCACGTTTTACAGCCACAGAACTTGAAGTAATTTCGATCTGATTGAAGGATATACAGTTATTATTAAATATAGACAAACATAATTAAATGTGCAGAGTGATACTTTCTTTAATTTGTCCACTCACTCATATAAACATAAATATATACATATCATATATATATCTATGTATGTGCACTTGTATATATGCATATATTCTTTAATTTTGTTTGCAGGAAACATTTTGAATATGCATATAAAAACTCCTATTCTATTATGCCAGCTACAGCCTAACGATGCCAACTAGTGATACCAGTTTTTTTTGGATGCACTGAGCTGTGCCCATATAATGTAGGATAAATATAGTAATTACAATATTAATCATTGAATTCCATCCAAGGATTATTATTGTTATTACTATATATACAGGGTGTGATGGGTAAATTGTCGCCATTTTATATTTCTAATTTCATGCATGTGCATTGTTTGTCTTTGAGTTCATAGTATAGTAGGGACAGTTGGGCACCATCTGTGAGAAAAACAGCACCATGATGCAATTCACTCTGCCAGAAAGTTGGAAACACCATGCTGTACTGCTTGGCATTCACACTGGAAGCTCCAATATGAGCATTTCTGAGTGTTTGAGTGTTAATCTGAGGACAGTGCAATCTGACGACAGTGCAGTCTGAGGACATGTACTAAGATGATAACAATCAAACATCCAGTCAACATCATGGTGTTTGGAGTGAACACTAGTGATGGTGACATTATGCCTCCATTCATCTCCTCACACAGCCTCAACACTGGGCCTACATCAAGTGTCCTGGATGAAGTGGGTGGCTGCTGGAAGACCCTATGTCTAGCAACAGGACTCTGCACCATGCCACACAAGCAGGAGAACCCAGTCATAGCTTTCAGACAATTTCTGAAACTACACCACTCCTAACATCTGGCCATGTAACTCCACAGACTGCAACCCCTTCGATTATTATGTGTGGAGCACAGTTGAGTGAGAGACCAATAAAACTCCTTTTAACACCAAAGACGAACTGAAGGCAAGGATTATAGCAGCATTCTCCAACTAAAACAAGGAAACCGTCCAGAAGAGTTGCAAGAGATTCTGAAGTCGTATGGAGGCCGTAGTTTAAGCCAATGGTAATTTTGTTGAATAAATTTACTGTTTAATATTTCAAGATACTTTTATATAATTTTGGTAAACATATCTGTTGAAATGAGGTGTCAGTGTTATTTTCATTTTTGCATAATTTAGAAGACAGTTTATTCACTGCACCCTGTATATATATGTATTGTATCATGTGTATACATACAAATGTACAACTGTATTGTTATATTTACAGCTCCAGGTAGACTACCATCATCCAGTCGGCTTCCAGTATAGTGGTTAAGGAACTACTATACTTATTACTATTACTTGTTATGAAAAGGTGGCAACCTTACAGAGTAGTTAGCATCCTGGACAAAATGCTTAGAGGCATTTTGTCCATCTTTATGTTCTGAGTTCAAATTCTGCTGAAGCTGACTTTGCCCTTCATCCTTTTGGGGTTGATAAAATATGTACCAGCTGAGTACTGGAGCCGATGTAATTGACTTGCCCCTCCCCCAAAATTGCTGGCCTTGTGCTAATATTTGATGTTGATATTACTTGTTATGATGATATATGGAGCAAATGAGCAAAAGAGGAAATGTTGGAGAAATGGTGAAATGCACATAGGGACAAATAATATAAACTTGTGTCTTAATGTAATTTCTCTTATATATATATATGTGTGTGTGAGTGAGTGTGTGTGTGTGTGTGTGTATGTGTGTGTATGTGTGTGTATTGTCGATGGTTCTTTTCCAAAATTTCAGTCTACCTAAGTGACATGTTAGGCTTTTGTCATGCTATGATTATGGCAGAAAACAAGGTAAAAATTCATCTACCGATGTGTCACGTGGTAGAATTGAACCTGGTTCTTTGTAATTGTAAAGTGAACTTTCTAACCACACAGTCAACTATACACCCCATGTATAAAATACTATAACAACGTCATTCATATTGGTCAGTTGTCTTCTCACATTGTAACTATTACAGACAGACCAAATTAATCTGCTTTCCACTATGTTTGATATTGAAGAAAATATTGTTCAAATCTATGTGACTATTTATTCCAAGAGAACCAATTGTGTTTATCATAAAAAGTAGAGGTGCTGGTGGTGGTGGTGCTATGGGGAATTTATTCTTCTCCAATGGATTATTATTATTATTATTATTATTATTATTACTATTATTATCATCATCATCATCGTTATTGTTATTTTTATTGTTAATGTTTTTATTCTCCTCATTCCCATCCACTTGTTCTAATCTCTGCTTTAGTTTGATACACACACACACACACACAC
>NC_068984.1:66968450-66972763 GCF_001194135.2 Octopus bimaculoides
CACAACATAAATATACACACCCACATATGAATCATACTAGCATGGAAGGCGGATGTTAAACAATGATGATAATGATGATGATATATATATAGTAAGATGAATAGAGATTTAGATAGAATGAACAAGAAGATTATGAGATTATTTGAATTATTCATAAAAAGAGTAGAAAAAGCATCCTTTTATTTTCAAAAGAGACAGAAATTAGAGAATTTATCTGAATTTTAGGATGGCGTTGGTAAACAGAATAGCAATGTTAATATTAAATGAATAAAATTAAGAGAAACAAGAATAGAAAACCTGATCCCGGTATTGATAATAATCATGATGTTATATATTCTACCAAATTTCTTAGTTTTTTATTGGTTTTGTCTGAAAGAAGGTGCTGTACCCATTCATACCTTTTTAGCATCCCTTCCGAGATCAGTGAGGTTCAAGTGGTTAACATTCTACCAAAATTGTACCAAGTTCACTGTTACAAGAAAGCAATACTCTTTACTTTTTTACTTGTTTCAGTCATTTAACTGCAGCCATGCTGGAGCACCGCATTTAGCCGAGCAAATCGACCCCAGCAGTTATTCTTTGTAAGCCTAGTACTTATTCTATCGGTCTCTTTTGCCGAACCGCTAAGTTACGGGGACGTAAACACGCCACAAACGGTTGTCAAGTGATGGTGAGGGGACAAACACAGACACACAAACATACACACACACACACACACACACACACACACACACACACACACACACACACATATATATATACATATATACGACAGGCTTCTTTCAGTTTCCGTCTACCAAATCTACTGACAAGGCTTTGGTCGGACCGAGGCTATAGTAGAAGACACTTGCCCAAGATGCCACGCAGTGGGAATGAACCCCGGAAACATGTGGTTGGTAAGCAAGCTACTTACCACACAGCCACTCCTGCACCTATTGCTCTTCTCATTTAAAAGTTTTACATCAAGTGAACTGCTTACTGGTATTTCATCCGTCTTTATATTCTGAGTTCAAATTCCAATGGGTCAACTTTGCCTTTCATCTTTTCAAGGTTGATAAAATCAGTATCACCTGAGCACTGGGGTTGATGTAATTGACTTACAACCTGCCCTGAAATTGCTGGCCTTGTGCCAAGATTTAAAACCAATATTTTTTTTTTCTTCTCTTTCATATAAGGCATGGCTGTGTGGCAAAAATTTTCCTTCCAATTATATGGTTCTGGGCTCAGTCCCACTTCGTAGCACCTTGTGTAAGCATATTCAATTATATCTCCAGAGTGCTCAAATCTTTGTGAGTGCATTTCGGAGACAAAAACCAGAAGAAACCTGTTGTGTTTATGTGTATAAATATATGTGTGTGTGTGTGTGTGTTTGTGCGTGCATGTGTGTGTGTGTATCTATAAGTATTTGTGCTTGTCCCCACTATAACCTGACAATCATTTCTGATTTGCTCATGTCTTCATAACTTTAGCAGTTTGGCAAAAGAGACTGATAGACAAAGTACCAGACTTAAATTATGTACAGAGGTCAAAATGTTAAAAAAAAAACCTTCAAGGCAGTGTTCTTGCATGGCTACAGTTCAATGAGTAAAGCAAATAAAAGAAAAGATAAAGGAGAGTTTCGTATGACCCATGCAAGCAGGGAAAAGTGGATGTTAAAATGAAATGATATTGAATTCATAGGCGCAAGCATGACTGTGGTAAGAAGCTTGGTTTTCAGCCACATGGTTCCCAGTTCAGTCCCACTCTGTGACACCTTGGGCAAGTGTCTTCTACTATAGCTTTGGGCCGATTTGTGAGTGGATTTAGTAGATAGAAACTGGAAGAAGCCTATTATGTGTGTGTGTGTGTGTGTGTCCTCCTATCACTGCTTGACAACCGGTGTTGGTGTGTTTATGTCCCTGTAAACTAGCAGTTCAACAAAAGAGGCTAATAGAATAAGTACTAGGCTTTAAAAAAATAAGTCCCGGAATCAATTTGTCTGATTAAAACCCTTCAAGGCAGTACTCCAACATGGCCACAGTCAAATGTTTGAAATGAGTAAAGGAAAGGAAGAAAGGAATAACAAGATCAATAATTTGAATCAGTATATTGGCGTAAACATTAGAGCTTAGGACAAAATATCTTTGCACTCTGAGTTCAAATCCCACCGATGTCAACTTTCATCTTTTGGGGATCAATATACAACTTACCAGTCCAAGACAATGAAATGGTAGAATTATTGGAGTAGCAGACAGGATCTCTAGCAGTAATTGTTCTGGCTCATTGAAGTCTGAAATCTTAGTAGACCTTAACCCTTTAGCATTCAGATTATTCTATCAAGGGTAATGCATATTTTTTCACATTGATTTTAATTTACTCTGCATTATTTCGTAGCTTTGTGATTTTGATTAAGTGACTGAATATGTTTTTGACTAACATTGTATGGTATGTGTGGGAGGCTGGATCTGGTCAGTTTCAACATAAAACAGGAAGAATATACAGGAAGAATATTTTGGCCGGATATGGCTGGTTTAAATGCTAAAGGGTTAAACCCTTGTCTAGTTTACCACCACTAACTAGTCTTTGGGAATTTCTAAATTAGGTCTACTCTCTTGCAAGCATTTGAGCTAGGTCTCTGGTTTATGAATAACTTTTTCCCACCAATTTCAGAAACACAGAAAAGAAATAAAATCCATCTTTGTTTAATGGTAAAAAAACAAAAATTGAGAAATGCTGTAAGAAGTGAAGAAGCTAACATCTTGGACTGGGCCCTTACAATTTATCTGAAAGTGAGGATGATAGAAACTGTAGATTTTTTTCCAACTCACAACCAAAATGACAACATCACTGTTACTCTCTTCTTCATTCTCAAAGAGTGAGGGTCCTAAATGTTAGATATTTCTTCACCCACCATTAATTCAAGTCAAATGTTAACAGACTTCTTCTGTTACTAGTATTATTGTTGTTGTAACTCTTGTTATTTATAACTGAGCATACCTATGATTAAAATCATTTGTGAGAGACTTGGCTGCTATTTCTGCTGAATTAAATGAGTACATACAGGCTCTCTTTCATTGTTATTTAGGCTCATGTCAAACCCAATCAAGTATAACTCTGATGAAAGGCATTCCATCCATGACCACCCCATTGTATCTATTTAAGACTACATTGTTGGCGTTAGGAAGAGCATCCAGTAGTAGAAACCATGCCAAAGCAGAAACTGGAGTATGATCCAGTCCTTGACTCATCATATCCTTGTCAAACCATCCAATCGATGTCACCATGGATGTTAGATGATGATGATGATGATAATGGTGGTAGTGGTGGTCATGATGATGATGATGATGCTGATATTACCCAATATAACTTTTCCCACCCTTTCTTTTTTAAGACAGTTAGGTCTTGATTTAAGAGATATTTCACTGCTATTTCTTGCAGGACAAGCATGAACTAATGAATGACTATGTACATGACCACTCAACCTCATAAAAGTAACAACCAAATCTCCCACAAATCACTTTGATCGTAGGTCTGTGCAATCATAGACGACAGGAGGCTAAGCAAACATAATAGCACAGAGAAAAGTCTATTAACATTGGTTTTGAATCCATGCTGACAGAATGCATAGTGTGAAGAATGGTGAAGAGAAAATGAGAACAAGACAGGAGTTCCCAAGAGATCTACTTCTCAAGAAGTAGGATTGAATATTTGATTTTACTACAGAGCCAAATTTTATTATTTTTCAATGTACTCTTAGGTTAAGATTATGCTAATATTTTTAACCATTTTTCATTTATTCCATAATTTATTCTGAGAATTCCGTCTTCATCATTCTCATTCATTTGAACTGTTGCAAATTTCTGTGCTAACTTTCCTCCATCCGCACAAATTATAAACAGTGTAAATACACTTTGTACCTAATTCAAAATTTTGGATTGATTTTAAAAAAAAAATTTAATAATAATAATAATAATAATAATAATAATATGATGATGATGATGATGATGATGATGATGAATAAATGTATGAGAAAGTGCATGGAAAGGAGAGAAATTTGATATATTTTAATCTATTTAGAATTTAAAAAAAACTATAAATTTGAGGCCTTGAAAGTTTTAAAAAAAAGTACATATATAAATAAAAGAAAACTAGAAAGAAATAAAACCTTGGAAACATATCATCTAGTTCTATCCAATTCTGTAGCTCTTTATTGATATAATTGATTTATTGGTTAGCTGAAGTGAGGAATATGCAAAGGAAAGTTGTGGGAGCAATGTTGAAATTCATCACGAATATATAATATATATATATATATATATATATATATATATATA
>NC_068984.1:66973304-66974267 GCF_001194135.2 Octopus bimaculoides
TATATATATATATATTTATTTGTGTGTGCATATGTTAGCATTTGTGTATAATGTGAATATAAACACCTACACATACTTATAGAGATATACTTGTACACTCTCACTCACACTTAGATTAAATGTTTTGACCTATCTAACCTGAAATACTGCTGTTTTTATTTTTTGGTTTTTCTTGTGTGGTGTGTGTGTGTGTATATGTAAGGTTGTGGGTAGTTATTGCATTTTATTTCATTCCATATTTTGACAGATTTGATCTTGGATGTCTATATAATTAAATCGTTCTTGAAAATGGATTTTTTTCCCTTTCCTCTTCCAACAAAGATTTCTTTAATCCATTATCTTCTCCACCCACCCTTATATATTTAAAAAAATAAAAATTGAAAAACAAAGCTAAAACACCAAAATAAAAACGCACACAGACACATATACGAATGAACACACACACACACACACACACACACACACACACACTCACACACACACACATACACAGAAATGTATACACATAACATAAAATTGCAAAAGAAAGAAATAAACAAAACGTTTTGTTACAAATTGTTGCTGTTGATGTTGTTGTTGTTGTTACTCTTATTTTTATTGTTGTTGTTGTTGTTGTATAATATGTTGGTCATAAAATAGAAAGAAACAAACACTCCCCTAAGAATATGTAAAAAGCAAACAAGACAAATTATTCATGCTCACAACAAATTCTTGATGTTGTTTTTGCTTGTTGTTGCTGTTATTTTTGTTGTTATTGTTGCTGTTGTTGTTGTTGTTGTTGTTGTTGCTGTTGTTGTTGTTGTTAATGTTTTTGTTAGTGTTGTTGTTGTGTAATGTGTTTTATTACTTATTTTTCTTTCCATACATTGGTCTTGAAAATGAAAAATAATCCAGAAAAAGAACAAGAGAGAAAAATAGAGAGAGAGAGAAAGGCAATAAAGAAACTTAATATCCTCCCCACCC
>NC_068984.1:66974918-66977418 GCF_001194135.2 Octopus bimaculoides
TATTTAATGTTCATGAGAGCAAAAGTCAAGAAGAAATGTTGGTGGTAATATATAAATACATGTTGGCAAATTATCTATCTGTCTGTCTATCTGTCTGTCTGTCTGTCTGTCTGTCTGTCTGTCTGTCTGTCTTATGTCTGTCTTATGTCTGTCGTATGTCTGTCTGTCTGTCTGTCTGCCTGCCTGTCTGTCTGTCTATCTGTCTGTCTGTCTGTCTGTCTGTCTACCTACCTGTCTGTATGTCTGTCTGTATATCTATCTATGGCTGTATGGTAAGAAGCTTCCTTCCCAACCACATGGTACCAAGTTCAGTCCCACTGCATGGCACTTCGGGCAAGTATCTTCTACTATAGCCTTGGGCTGACCAAAGCCTCATGATTGGATTTATTTGATGGAAACTGAAAGAAGCCCATCATATATATATATATATGTTTGTGTCCTTGTGTCTTCGTTTGTCCTCTCATCACCACTTGACAACTGGCGTTGGTGTGTTTACATCCCCGTAACTTAGCAAAAGAAACTGATATAATAAGTACTAGGCTTAAAAAATAAGTTCTAGGGTCAATTTATTTGACTAAAAAAACCCTTCAATGTGGTGCTCCAGCATTGCTGCAGTCAAATGACTGAAACAAGTAAAAGAATAAAAGAATATATATAACATCATCATCACTTGATGTCTGCCTTCCATGCTGGCATGGGTTGGACAGATTGACAGGAGCTGATAAGCCAGGCGACTGTGCCATGCTACACTGTCTGCTTTTGCATGTTTTGTTTTTTTTTATGCTGGATGCCTTTCCTAATGTCAACTACTTTACAAAATGGACTGGGCACTTTTTATATGGTACCAGTATTGGCATGTCTTTTATGGCTGGATACCTTTCTTAACACCAGCCAATTTACAGAGTGGACTGGGTACTTCTTACATGTCACCAACACTGATGAAGTCATCAAGTAACTTGCAGTACAAAGATCCCTCAAATGAGTGGATGAGTGATATTGATGGAGGCAGCTTTATGCCAGGTGATGAGAAGGTTAGAGTATTACAGAGGGTGAGAAACAGGTGTTTTGCTGCTGAGGAGATCCATGTTTACCTGAGAGCAAGAGAGATGGTGGTGGTGTGCCAGGATATATTCTTAGGGTATGAGGATGTGAAATGATTGAAGATTACCCAAGTTATTCCCAACTGTATGGTTTCCTGCTCAGTCCCACCGCATGGCACCTTGATGGCACCTTGGGCAAATCTCTTCCACTATTGCTCTAGGCTGACCAAAGCCTTGTGAGTGAATTTGGTTGACAGAAACTAAAAGAAATCTGTCATATATATACATAAGTATATATACCTGTGTCTGTGCTATTGTTTACTGTAACATTACATCATGTGTAATGGTTGTAAATGAATATCATCTTCTGTGAAAACATGTCTGGATATGGGCAAATATTACCATACATAGAAACTGAAGAGGATTGGTGACAGGAAGAGCATCCAACCAGAAATAAGTTAACCTCAACAAGTTCTGTATCTCATCTACACTTTTTTAGAGATGCTGTTGCAAAACTTCATTTGTATCAATAAGGTAAAGATAGTCATATGTTAGGTATTCCTTTTCTGTGTATACAGTAGATGTACAACGAAACATCTGTCTTTGAATTCTTAAACAATATGGTCCCTTTCCTTCAGATGCAGCAATTTTTGCATCAAATGAAACAGAGAAGACTGTGCAATTATAATTTTAAATATTTTTCCTAAAATTATAAGGTAAAGTAAAGACCCTCTTTGGTCATGAATGAACATTGGATTGCACCTAGAAAGTTACTCTCCGATGCACAAGTTTGGGCAAGGTTGTTTATGGAAGACCAGCAGTTTCCCATGCATACCTGCTTCTCCTCTCCATGCCACCGATGTTATCCAAGAAAAAGGCAAAGGCCAATACAGCTTGGCACCAGTGACATCACAACTCATTTCTACAGCTGAGTGAAATGGAGCAATGCAAGATAAAGTGTGTCGTGCTGAGGAACATAACACAGAGCCTAGTCTGAGAATTGAACTCACTACCTCATAATTGTGAGCCCAACACTCTAATCACTGAGCCATGCTTCATTATTATTCATACTCTCTGAGTGGTTGGCGTTAGAAAGGGCATCCAGCTGTAGAAACTCTGCCAAATTAGATTGGAGCCTGGTGTAGCCATCCGGTTGCACCAGTCCTCAGTCAAATCGTCCAACCCATGCTAGCATGGAAAGCGGACGTTAAACGATGATGATGATGATGATGATGATGATTAATGAGTATTTTGAGTGCATTAGAGAAGACTGCAGAGGAGGAAATCACATTCACTATAATAGCAATAGTTTAGTGGCTCATTTTTGAATCTCAGAGTATTTCAATGAGGACAGAATTTTACCATTTCTCTGATGATATGTCATAGATCTACCATATCATTTCTGATATGATCATATTTTCTGAACTTGCTCAAGTTTAACATATTTCCGTACAGTTCTT
>NC_068984.1:66979918-66981135 GCF_001194135.2 Octopus bimaculoides
GAGTTATTTCTTGTATGCAACATCTACAGCAATTAGATTAACAAGTATGTTATGTGGGAGTTTAAATAAAGCTACAAAAACAAACAGAACTGATAGGATTTAGTAAGAGATCAGTGTTAGAGGAAATCAAATTAGAGTAGATGTTGATAAGAAGATTAAAAGAAGTGATTAGGAATGGTATTATAACCAAAATGCTTGCAGCAAAGAAGGGATTCAACCATTTTTTTAAACATAAAGCATGACAGAGCTAAGGCTTATGTTTTCTTTATATGTGAGGGAGTGGAAGCTTTTGATGGGCATTTGTGTGCTGTTTTCAGCAATACTTTCCATGACTCAGGGACGTGTGGTAGAGCAGAGACAGTGAACACTGGTGCCTATCTCAGCAATCTCTTATTAGAGTGGCTAGAATGCTGTAAAAAGCCAAAAATCAGCTTAAATGTGAGATACACTGAGTAGTCATGCAAAAGGCATACCATACAAGCTATATATATTCATAGAAAGTTTTGCTGAGGTCTTGGCAGACATCTACAACAGCTGTTAGTAGAATGGAAAATTTTTCAGCTCTGTGAGTCAGAAAAAATGGTAATACTGCTAAGGAAAATGCAAACAAAATATATAGTGTTAATAAATTCAGGCCCATAAATCTGTTGACTGCAAAGTTTAAGATTTAGGCCAATGCACTTGAGAAGACATTGGCATTTGCCATTGGTAGTCTGTTCTGCAAAGATCTATATGATTCCTGGCAGATCAATCGATGAAAACTTCTACTTTAGGCAATAGCACATAGATAGGGTAGGAACAAACCTTCTATTGTTAGAGTTTTGCTTAATTTGGATTACCTGAAAGCTTTTGACAGAGATAACTATCAGAACTTAGCAACTGTGTTCAGTGTAACTGGTTGGGATCCTGTATTCAGAGACTGTATCATTGCCATATACAGTAGCATCTGCCAAGGTAATCTTTGCAATTTATTTTTTAGGGTTTAGCAAAACGTGTATTGGTTAACTACTGGGGTTAATATAATCAACTATTTACTTCCTCTAGATATCTGGATTTGTGCTTGTCTAAGAAATCTTTATCATTAAAGAGAGAGAAGACGAGGCAGGCACATAGACAGAAAATGAGAAAGAGAGAGGGGCTCACAAACAGAGACAGAAAGAGAGAGAAAGAAAGAGAGAGAGAGAGAGATGAGAGAGAGAGAGAGAAAGAGAGAGAGG
>NC_068984.1:66981201-66983444 GCF_001194135.2 Octopus bimaculoides
AGAGAGAGAGAGAGAGAGAGAGAGAGAGAGAGAGAGAAGGGAAAGGGTGGCAGAAATATGATGGATAGAAAATTTTGAAAAGAAAATAAACAATGTAAATATAAAAATTTATTGGTTAAATATATAATGTTTCTTTTTTCTTTTTTCCTTTCCTGACTGCTACTGTTTCGTTTGGTCAATTTTACAATGACCTTTTTCATCATCATCATCGTCATTGTTGCCATCAGCATCATTGTTGTTGCTGTTACTAACATTTTTATTACTATTATTATTATTATTATTATTATTATTATTATTATTATTATTATTATCATTATTATTATTATTATTATTATTAACATCTCTTTTGTTTGTATTTTTAATCATAACAATACATTAGATATCATAAATTTGTGTTGACCTCTTTGCTGATGACCTTTCTGAGGTTAATATTAGTGTAAAGTAAAAGAATTAAAGGGGGTCATGATTTCTATGTGTCTGTACATGCATGTATGTATGGAAGTGTGTGTATTTGTATACATGTATTTATGTATTAGATATATATGTGTGTGTGTGTGTGTATATATATATATATATATATATATATATTCATATATATGTCTATATATGTATGTGTGTGTATATATATATATATATATAAACATAGACATGTATGTGTGAATCTATTATCTTTACAATAACACAGACACCAATATTTTTGTATACCATTGAATTCATACATATACACACCCACATGAACCCACAGAAGCATCTATCTATATATATATATTCAGTTTAAACGAAGTAACCATGTGATACACATATAGATGCATATAAATCCATACACACACATATATATATGTAAATAAATAGATAAATAGATAGATAGATAGATAGATAGATAGATACACACACATGCACACACATGCATACCCATGCACACACGCATGCACATACACATGCACATACACACACACACACACACACACTCATGTATATTACTTAGCAGAGTTGTTAATGCATCAGATGTGGTGCTTTGCAATATTTGTTCCGGTACTTGTGTTCAAATACTCCACCTTACTGGGGTATTATCAATAGAGAGGCTATTGAAAAATAATAACATAGAGCTTAATACAGAAAAGCAGGCGGCCTCTAAAGCCCTATTGAACTCACAAAACTAATGTAGTGTGAGTTCATAAGAGCCCTATGCTCTTGAAGGGTACTTTAAGATTTCTACTAAATTAATGATGAGTGTATTAGGGTAAGTACGTATGTGTGTCGGAGAGAAAGAGAGAGGGGAAGGGAGGAAAAAGAGAGAATGTGTGTACAGATGTAATCATGTATCTCTCTCTCTATATATACACACACACACACACATATATATATATGTCTGTATATATTAATTGAAGTGTACTGTTTCATAAATCTATTACAGCTTATGCTACTAACTGGTTTCACACTAGGTGGTAAACAGATGTTAGATAATAACCTGATTATTTGACCTTACACTCATCAGAGCTGGACATTATGGAAGAAAATATTGTGACTGTTCTCTGTTCTCGGAGACAATAATACACCTCCACTTAGTGGTTTCTGTGAAGAAAGATGAAACAAACTAAGCAAGGGTTCAACCAAGAGTTATGTCACTTGGTGCCAAGTGGCCTCTGGTTTGTTGTAAGATTACAGGAGTTTTCTGGTTTAGAGATTGGTATTCCTTTAGAGTTGGAAATAGTGCTGTAGTAGTATATGAGTAGGGATTTTGGAGGTTGCTGGTGGTACCAGGCTGATGTGCAAACACCCAAGCCCATGTTAGGGTATATATGTACTTAAGTGTTCATTTCTGTATGTTTTGGTTAAACCCTTTACCTCGTTCCCAGCTTTTAGTGGAGAACTGATGGTTAGAATCATGATGGGGCCCATAGGGATGACAAAATATACTTCTGATTAATAAATTCTCTCTATTGACAAATATATGAGTGCTTATTTGTTTTGATTTATTGATTCTTAGATGACTCAGTACCGCCTGACTGGCTCCTGTAGGACTTTCGAGCGAGATCGTTGCCAGTGCCCCTGGACTGGCTTGTGCGGGTGGCACATAAAAGACACCATTTCGAGCGTGGCCGTTTTCGTGCGGGTGACACGTAAAAGCACCCACTACACTCTCTGAGTGGTTGGCGTTAGGAAGGGCATCCAGCTGTAGAAACTCTGCCAAATCAGACTGGAGCCTGGTGTTGCCATCCGGTTTCACCAGTCCTCAGTCAAAT
>NC_068984.1:66983635-66994602 GCF_001194135.2 Octopus bimaculoides
ATAGAAGGCACATGGCTCAGTGGTTAGAGCATTGAGCTTACGATCATGAGGTTGTGAGTTTGAATCCTGGATCAGGCTGCATGTTGTGTTCTTGAGCAAGGCATTTTTTTCACATTGCTCCAGTTCACTCAGCTGTAGAAATGAGTTGCGACATCATAGGTTCCAAGCTGTATCGGCCTTTGCCTTTCCCTTGGATAACACTGGTGGCATGGAGTGGGGAGGCCGTATGCATGGGCAACTGCTGGTCTTCCGTAAACAACCATGCCCGGACTTGTGCCTGGGTGGGTAACTTTCTAAGTGCAATCTCATGATCAGTCATGACCGAAGGGGGTCTCAGTATATATAGATATATTCGAGGTCTGATCAATAAGTATCTGGGCTGTTGCCATAGTGATGAAGCTAAAGCATACAGAGTGAAGCCTCTTAGCACAGATTGATCTTGAACTTTGCTGTGCAGGCACACTAAGTTTTAATGTTCTAACTCACTTCCACTGTTTACAGCACCACTTGAAAGGAAAGTGTGTAGCATGTTGTTGTCGCATTGACCATGACAGAGAAAGTTGTCATGACGATACCTGCTCAGAGACCTACACAAAGTTGCAGAAAGTGTATGGAGAGGAGTGAAATAGGTATGCACAAGTATACAAGTGGTTCGGATGTTTCTAACATGGCCAAAGCAATGTCAATATTGATGAACGTTCTGGGAGACTCACAACCAGTAGAACTGAGAAAAACATCGCAGATGTGTGTGCAGCTGTGAGGGGAAATCGTCAAACAACCATCTGTGAGTTATCAGAAGATGTGCAGATTAGATATGGTTCAGTTCAGTCAACTAACACTGAATATTTGGGTATGACATGCATGTCGCCCAAATTTGTGCCAAAAACTGCTTTCAGCTGACCAAAAAGACACTCGGGTTTTAGTTGCACAAGATCTCCTTGATTGTGTTAAGAACAATGAAAACTTTTTGAAAACTTCGTGTAGGCTTCTCAGCAGGTATCACCAAGCTTTTGGCAAACTTTCTGTCATTGTCAATGCGACAATCACATGCTACACACCTGCCTTCCGGGCACTGCTTTAAATAGTGGCAGTGAGCTAGAACATTAAATCAGTGTGCATGCACAGCATAGCTGAAGGTCAATCTATGTCAAGTAGCTTCAATCTCCATACTTTAGCTTCGTAACTATAAGCAACAGTCCGGATACTTATTGATCAGACCATGTGTATATATATACATACATACACACACACATATACATGATTGGTTGTGGCTTTTAGTCAATGCAAAGGACACTCAACTTTATGAATATTGTGAGAACATATGATATACTTTAATGACAATCATACTAACAAAAAGCAAAACAGTCTTCACTCTAAGTTTCATGTAATGGTGAACTCAACACACATTAGAGTAAGTTCTGTGATCCATAACAAGCCAATCTGATGTGGACCAAATCTATACAGGATCATCAGTACAGGAAACTTGAAGTCATTGCTATTGTTTGTTGGTATGATTGTCATCAAAACACACTTCACATAAGTGCAAAAACAGAATTAATAAAATTGTGGTGGTTGGCATAAATTGCATTTATTTGTAAAGTGGAAAGTTTAAGTTTGTATGTCACTAAGAGTCAAATCTGAAGGTGAAAGACTATTTTTCTTAACCTTTACCTCAGAGTTTGGAAAAACAGGGGAGAATAAGAAATAATAAGGTGTTTGCTGTTGTTACATGCAAGTAAGTACTGAATCAGAGAGAGGGGATGGGGAAAGAGGGGGAGAAGGGAGAGAGGGGAGAGAGAGAGAGCGCAAAAGGATTTGAGGTGAAAGATGGTGAAAGATTAAGATATTGGATGATAGGGTTCAAATGAAAGAAATGGTCAGTTTAACCCCTTTGATAACACCCAGCCTGAGAGTGCACCTACTTCTACAAGGCAGACAACTTCCTCTTTGAAAGTGATTTAAATGAAAACTTTTCATCAAAATTTCATGTTAATTTATGAAGCAAATAACAGCTTAACAATGACAAAGTTATTTTACTGGATGCTTTGTTAGTTTCGAAATTAATTGAAACAAAGCCAGTTTATTTGAACAGAAATGAGATAACAGAAGGGTTAAAGGAGTTTCCTTTTCTTTTCTTTATTCGTTGGCCAGGTCAGTGACCACAACAAAAATCTTGTCATCATCGTTATGGTTTTAAATCTCCCCAGTGAATCATCTCTAACTTGGCTGACAACACTAAAAGTCATCAATAAATATATATAGGAAGAAACAGAATTTAGTAATGCTGAATCTGTATATTGACAATATGATTGAGAAAAAATAGCTCACGGGAGCATTCTATATACTAAATATAAATACAGTATGATCTCATATAATACGGTGAATTGGCAAGTTTTAATCAGTTGATGATATCTTAGCAATTAGTAGACAAAACCTTCCCCTATGGGTGTTCAAGCTCTAAAAACAAATAAAGGTAATAACTCCATTAAGGTCAGTTGACTGAAAGTTTTAGATAATATACACACCAGACTTACAGATGATAATCAATTTCTTTGACATAGCACCGGATTTTTAGGTAACTGTTAATTCATCTGTTTACTATATTGACACAACTGAATCTAAAGATGACTGTTTCAGCTCATTTATCTGCTATCTTTTATATTTTACTTGTTTCAGTCATTAGACTGCAGCCATGCAGGGGCACTGCTTTGAAGGGTTTAGTCAAACTAATTGACCCCAGCACCATTTTTTTTTTTAAGCCTGGTACTTGTTCTTTTGGTCTGTTATGCTAAACTGCAAAGTTAGAGGGATGTAATCAAGCCAATACCAGTTGTCAAGGTATGTTGGTGGACAAACCCAAATACACGCACACATACACACACACACACACACACACACAAACATGATGGGCTTCTTTCGGTTTCTCACATCCACTCACAGAGCTCTGTTCAATGTATGTGTCTGTACTTGTGTGTGTGTGTCTGTGTGTGCATGTAGATATATGTGTGTGTGTGTGTGTGTGTGTGTGTGTGTGTGTGTGTGTGTGTGTGTGTGTGTGTGTGTGTGTGTGTGTGGCGGCACAATGGCCCAGTGGTTAGGGCAGTGGACTCACGGTTGGAGGATCGCGGTTTCGATTCCCAGACCGGGCTTTGTGTGTATTTATTGAGCGAAAACGCCTAAAGCTCTGGCAGGGGGTGGTGGCGACTCTGTTGTACTCTTTCACCCCCAACTTTCTCTCACTCTTTCTTCCTGTTTCTTGAGTAATGCTGTGATGGACTGGCGTCCCGTCCAGCTGGGGGGAACACATACGCTATAGAAACCGGGAAACCGGGCCCATGAGCCTGGGTAGGCTTTAAAAGGGTGCATAAAAAAAAAATACATATATATATATGTAAGTATGTATATAATGATGATGATGAACATCATCATTGTTTAAGGTCCACCTTCCATACTGGCAGAGGTTAGATGGTTTGACAGGAACTGGCCAGGTAGAAGACTGTACCAGACTTCTGTATCTGTTTTGGCACAATTTTTATGGCTGGATGCCCTTCTTAACACCAACCACCTCGTGGAGTGGATTGAGTGTTTTATACATGGCACCAGCACTGATGAGGTCAGTTTTTATGGCTGGATGCCCTTCCAAATGCCAATCCCTTTACAATGTGGACTGAATGCTTTTTACGTGGCACCAGCAATAGCAGGGTCACCAAGTAATTTGCAAGACAAAGATTCATTGAAAGGGGAAGAGGCATTGGAGGAGGTGATCTTGTGCTAGATGATGAAGAGAAAGAGAGTGACAATGAGACAAAAACAGGTGGCAAAATCGTTAGAATGGTGAAAAAAATGTTCTTTGCGTCCTGAGTTCAAATTCTAATATATATAATGATAATTGTGTGTGTGTGTGTGTGTGTGAATATATTATAGGTAAAGATAAATATTTATATGCATGTCTGCACACACGCACACACACACACACACATTTACATATATATTTCTATGTATTTTCATAAAACCCAAGTATCTAACTTTGATTTGTTTTGAGATTGTGTGTGTATGTTTGTGTGTGTGTATGTGTGTGTGTGTGTGAGTGTACACATGTGCGTATATTATATACATTGCTCAAAGGAGAAAATGAGACAAGTAAATTGAAAAAAGGAAAAATAAAATCATATAAAGAACATCAAACAATAGAGAAATGTAAACCAAAAAGAAATGTATTAAAAGATATTTATATATAAATGTTTATTTATGTGTTTGTCTTAGATATATAGACACACTTCAATAAATTTCTCGCAGGCATTAACCTTTAAAATTACTGTTAGAAAAGGCAGTAATGTTTACTATATACACACATGTATATGGTTTTGTGTATTTATAAACATACACATATACATACAAACACACAAATACATACATATACATATCATACACGCATATACATATATATATATATATGTCATACACACATATACATATATATCATATATACACAGGTACATGTAGATATCTCATATATACATATGTATATATTATATATACACATACATATATACATATCATAAATACACCTATGCATATGTATATATATATATATATATATATCATACACACACACACACACACACACACACATACGTATATATTATATCGTACATATATATACCATACATACATATATATATATATATATATATATATATATATATATATATATATATATATATATATATATATATATATATACGATGCATATATACATCGTACATGCATATATATATATAGAGAGGTTGAGTAAGGTATTTGAGGACATATTTTTTTAGGGTTTTTGCTGCATTTTTTGCTAACTCTGTATAATTGTTGTATCAGAAAATAATAATGGCAGACCCTCACCTTACTCAAGAAGTGAAGAGGCATGCTGTTATTGGGGTTATAAAGGCTGAGCATAGCGATTTAAAAATATCTTGATGTTTAGAAGTTGCCAGATCTTTCGTCTACAAAGTTTGTAAAGAGTCAGAGACTGAAGATGGAAACGTATCACCAGTATCAAAGCATAAAAAGCATTCTAAATGCTCTGAAATCATCAGAACAGTTGAATTTATCCAGCAAGTTCAACAGACCATTGATTAAAATCCCAGAAAGCTCATGAGGTCAATTGCAAATGATCTCCATGTGTCAGAAGGAACAGTCAGAGATGTTGTCAACGAAGATATCAGATATAAGTCTGATATGATGAGAAAGGTCAATTTTCAGAAAAAGCAAAAGAAAATCACTACATCAGATCTAAAAGGTTCTTAAACAAGCTGAAAAATCCAGCAGAAGATTTTATTTGGTTTTTCTCAAACGAGAAAAACTTCAACCAAGATCAAAAAGTTAACTGAAGAAATGACAGATGGTTATGTACTGACCCTTCTGAAGTTCCAAGTGTTATGCATACAAAATTTCCTGCAACTATCATGGTTTTAGGGGTTGTCAGCAATGAAGGGCATGTAATGCCTCCTTACTTTTTTCTACAGGACCTTAGAATTAACTCTGCTACCTACATTGAGGTCCTGGAAACAGTTGTTAAGCCCTGGATAGATAGTGTATGCAATGGAAGGCCATATGTGTTTCAGTAAGACTCTTCACTATCATACATAGCTCTAGTAACACAGGAATAAATGGCTGAAAATTTTTATGATTACATGACCTCTAACATTTGGCCTTCTAATTCACCAGATCTCAATCTATTGGACTATTACATGTGAAGCATTGTTGAGAGAGAGGTCAATGAAGATGCCCATAACACCAAAGATTCATTGAATCAGAGTAATGTCCAAAATGAACCAGGACCGCTTGATACGAGCATGTAGATGATTTAGATGTTGTATAGAAGCAGTTGTTGAAACTGAAGCTGGCTTTATTGAATAACATTATAGAAAAGGTTTATTTTTATCCTCATAACATGTTTTGATAAATAAAGTTATTATCTGTTATTATATATCTGTTTTTTTTTATATATAAACATAACTCTGTCCTCAAATACCTTACACACCCTGTATATATATACATTGCTAGGTCTCGGCCAGTGTTTTGCCCAGGCCATGTCTAATTTAATAGCACCACCTGGCGAAGTCATTCAAATCAGAAATCAGACAACATGACCCACCCGAGGAGAGGTATTGTTTACATATCTGGATGTAGGAAGTTTATCTGGGATTTTTTGAAGAAATTTGTCCAAAGACTCTTTCAACTTTATGGGGTCTGTTTCTGCTTTAATGCGTTTTGGTGTAATGTTAAAGAAAGCAGGGTCAATTGTGATCCAAGTATGATTTATGTTGTGGGCAGATAGCATGGGGTCCAACTTTTGGGTGTATATTTAAAGTAATGCCAACATCATTTGGACAAGGCTGATTTTCTGCATATGATGTAGCGCTCACAGTGGCATTGGTGAGAATAAAGCTTGAGCTTTTCTAGTTGACCCCAGTAGTCAAGGCCTGTCATGCCATCTTTTTTGTAATTGACCTTTGAGGTGCTTCAATTTTCATGATGCTTTGTTTCATGTGGGGAGACCACAGTGGACAACACAATTCAAGGTGGGGGTCGGGCAAGAGTAGAGAAGAGAAGGATAATGATGTGGATGTCTCTTAACTGGAAAGTTCTGAAAATCTAGGAACACCTTCTGCAGGCCATATCAACTTTGCTGTTTATATGAGCAGCCCAGCTTATGTTGCTCACAATTACTCCCAAGTCTCTGATGTTGGATGCCATGAGAGTTTCACTTGAAGGAAGGGAGTTTGAGAGTTTCAGGGTATCCCCTTTTCTGAAGTGGATTAACTCAAATTTGTCCTCCTTCAGCAGCATATTATTCTTTTCCACCCATTGGATGACAGCTAGTAGATCTGACTGAAGGCATGCTCAGTCACCTACTTCATTGATGACCTTCTGGATCTTGGAATCATCTGCAAAGATTCTTATGTTACTGTACTTGATGATGTCAGTAATGTCATTGATGTAGACGATGAAAAGAAGTGGGCCCAACACAGTGCCTTGTGGAACACTGCTACTGACTTTGGCTGGGCTTGATTTTGCTCCTTCGACAATGACATGTTGGGATCTGCCTGTCAGGTAACATTTGATCCATTGTAGTAACTTTCCACAGACACCAATGTTGGATAGTTTTTTCAAGAGGATCATATGATCCACCCTGTCAAAAGCCTTGCTGAAATCAATGTAGATGACATAAGTATTCCAGCCCTCTCCCAAAGCTCTCAAAATGTCATCAAGGTGATGCAGGAACTGCATTAAGCAGTTCATTCCATTACAGAACCAATGTTGGTTGGAGTTCAACAGTCTGTTGCTTTCAAGAAAGTGGGTTATCCATGATCTCACCAGCCTCTCAAATACCTTGATGATATGAGAGGTGATACGATATTCCCTAAGAACTTTCTGTCCTAGTCTGTTGTCCCAGTTTTCAAAAAGGGAAACAAGTCCCTTGCAGTGAACTACCAGCCGATCTCACTCACCTCTCATATCATCAAAGCATTTGAGAGGTATTTCAGGATCTCATCAGACCCTGGAAGGTAGAGTGAAGGGTTTGAAAGGAATTCAAAGTGGTTTCCAGGTGTTCAAGATTGTAGTGATCATCCCAGATTATTTATATTATTAAAACAACACCAATTACTTTCTTTATTTTTAAGTCCACATGTTTTGGAAAAGGAATTGGCGCAACAATGACAGCACTATAATAATGGAAAACAATGGTATTGTATGTTCAGCAAAATCAGTTCCTTGTATTGGTTACCTCATATTGTGGGATAAAATGTTGGCAGGAACCAGTAGCTTAGTCATTGTTCTGTGGTGTTTGAACACATTAGTAGAAGCAGTATTTTTTAGGGATAACCATTTTGATGATACTGGGTTACAGTTGAAGTTTCAAGACCAACATGAGTGGGCGATAGTCATTATGAGTAGCAGCTATTAAATACCCTGGCCTTGTGGGTCTGTCAGCTAAAGAGGTATGTCTGGGTTGCTGACCAGAGGCTTGAGATTCATTAATAGTGTGTATTTCTGATGGCATCAAGAAAATGCCATTAGTGATGCATATAATGAATGGATACTACAGGTTGGTGGAGTATGTATAATTTCTCATTGGAGAGAGTTGGCAATTGAGAGCTTCACATGAGTTCCACATGTAAAAAGTGTTCCATTTGATGTTGGAAAGTCATTTTGATAGTCATAATGTCTGCAGATGAAGTATAACAGAAAGTGAAGTTTTCCCTGTCCCTGCACTTAAAAGAGTGCATGTGCTGTGTGTACATTTTCTTAAAGTTATCAACTGTCATGCCTGTGTAGTGCCTTGTGATGACATCAGGCAGTGTAAGGTGAGATCTATAGACTACAGTCTTTGAGAGGCAAGATTCTCTCAGGTGGCAGTTGGTAGGATTTTCATAGTTATAAGTTGGAGTGTGGGTTGGTGATTGCGTCGGTGTGTGCAATGCTTGAAGTGATGTTATCTAAAATGAGCAGCTGACCATGACATTATGAAGATTGAAGCATTTATATAATCTCTGGGTTCTTGGGAAATGCTTTCTAATTAGTATTAAGAAGCTCCAAGCAATGTTATTGGAAATTCCCAAGTTGCATTGAGGATTCAACTAGACTATTTTTCTCTTTCTGACTCTCTTTGAGTTCAGAAGTGGGGGATGGAGTCCTCCATATATAGCATAATATAATAACTTACTGATAAAGTTAGTGTTTAATACTGCCTATATTTAGATTAAATGAATGTGGTTATTAAGCTTTCACTTTTATATTATACTGTATAAAACGGTAGGGAATATTTTTTGTATGACTTAACGGTTTGGTCATTATTTAGTTATGTATTTAGGAGTTGGTTATAGATTTACTTATTGAATTTATTTACTGTTAATGTTGTACATAAGGTAAATGTGTTTGAAAGTTCTGGTTTCTTTGGAATGTTTGTACCAATACAACAATTATTTTAGTACTGTTGGTACTGCCCAGGTGTCAAAACCATAATGATATCTGTGGGGCAGCTGATGATGGAGGTATGTTGGATTGTTAGTATGGCTGTTTTTGTATATGTGGAATAGTATTATAGAACATCTTTTTGATAAATCCACTGCTTTCTAATACCTCATTATAGTGAGGTTTGATCCTGTCATAGATTCTTCTACCAATGCTTGTGACTAGGTTTCTAATTACAACTGAGTTGGTGGTGGTTGCAGTGTCTATGAGTGTAAACAGTCACCTTATAGGGCTTTCTGTAGGAGCTGTACTTGCTTTTCTTAGGTCTCAGAAGATATAAAGTCAACCTTCAGGTTGGCAATAGCAATATAATAGTTAGATTGAAATCACTGAAGATTACATATCAGATTCTTCCTGAACATGGCCATTCATTTAGCTTGAGATTGTCTGACCATCATGCCTGTACCCTGAGGGTGTGTACATTCCTTAAAGTATCCAAGACGGCCTGATGAAATTAGCTACCTCAGCCCTGTTATAGCTTCCCATAGATATGCCAGACAGCAGTAGAAATCATCATAAATTAAGATTGACTTTCTTGTGTCAGTTACATTCTGGGAAAGAGGACATCTATGGGGAACTAATGAGAAATTTACAGCTTCTATATCCAGGCTATAATTTTCATTTGTATCTATTATCATAGGAGCGTTGGTTGCATAACAACAAATTTGCATATAAAAGTCCTGAAATGCTGTGGGTCTTCCAAAGTAGAACAAAGTGAAAATTGATTCATATTCTCTGAATACAATTGATTAGTGGTACAGTGAAAATCTGTAATGCATCACAGATATTCTCCATTTGAGGCTCCTGTGCTGCATATAAACATACAATCAGAAACATATTTGGAATTTACACACACACATGTGCACGCACAAACAAGTTTAGATTACCTTAAACCCTAATAGGTGGCTTGACTTAAACTAAAGATTTTTGTCATTTTGTTAGTGGCAGTCTTGAACTCTGCAGAAGAAAACTCTTGAATAAATGTATCCATGAATTCATCTTCTTCACCCATTATTCCTGGGGTGGGGGTCGGCTGAGTGGTAGAGCTCTTAAGTACCTCTTCCATGAGGTTGTATGTTCAATAAATCAAGTAGAAAGACAAACACACAAACATATACATGTGTGTGTGTGTGTGTGTGTGTGTGTGTGTGTGTGTGCATGTGTGTATCAGTGTTTATTGCTATGTATACATGTGCATGCTTGTATGCATTCATGTGTGTATACATACATACATACATACATATACATACATATACATATATATATATATGAATGCATATGTATATTTGTACGTGCATATATACTCATGAAGGCTTGCATGTCTCCATTGCTATAACAACAATACTACTACTACTACTACTACTACTAACAATAGCACACTCACTTTGACAGTATCAGACAGGGAAAACCTCAGTAGCACAACCACTCTTCACTAAGAAACTGCATATCAATATATATTGGCAATATTGCTGTTACTTTGCATTTTTCTATCTTTTTCTTTTTTGTTTGTTTCTTTGTTGTACCATTTGAGCAAAGAGATTTCATTTCGTATCACCAGACATCACATAGTCAGTAGTGTACCGTTCCTTCCTTCCTTCCTTCCTCCCTTCCTTCCCTCTGCCTGTCTCTCCTGTTTGGTGTACACATGCACCTGTAGTAATCTTGCTGTGTATCTCATCATACAAATAGATGAGAAGAATAAAAGAAAAAAACAAAAACAAACAAAAAAACTCATAAATCCAGTCAGGCGCAATAATCAGCCTTATCCACCCAACCACACACACATACATACACATACATGCACAAACACAAACACACATACTCACTCACTTGCAAATGCATGCACTCACGCAAACACATTTCCATCGAACTTCCAAAGAGCTGTTTGATCATCAGTTGTTTTAATATTATTTGTTTTTGGTGGGTGGTGGATGGGGGTA
>NC_068984.1:66995566-66998184 GCF_001194135.2 Octopus bimaculoides
ATATATATATATATACATCTCTTCATACATACCTACATGCAAACATATATACATATATCAGAATACATGCATAAAACATCACATACAAATCTGCCATGCAATGGCATTGAACATAGAACCATGTGGTCAACTTCCTACCACATAAACACACCTGCACCTATATTTATACGTATATCGTCCTCATCATCATCATCATCATTTAATGCTGGTATGGGTTGGAAGGTTTGACAGGACCCAATAGGACCAAGGGCTGCACCATGCTCCAGTATCTGCTTTGACACCAATGCCCTATCTAACGCTACTACTACTACTACTACTACTACCATGAACCTTGAGGCTGATGATAGTGGGTGCAATTTTATGTTAGAAGATGAGCAGCTAAAGTATGAAAGAAAGAGGCAGAGTAGGTTTCTTGTTGCTGAGTAACATGTGTGTGTGTTATATGCAAGTGGATATGTAACAGTATATTGCTGTAGTTGTATTTGCTTCATGTTCCCATCTCCATTTTCTCTACTCCTTTGCTTCTGTCCTCAGGCCATCACCTCCATTCATATCACACAATATTTTAACATGTAATTGTCACTATAAGCCTATATATGGTTGTTTCTTGCATTATGGATATCTACCTTGATATTCAGTAATTTGTTTATGGTGAGCTGCCAATTAACGCCACCAGTCATTGTATAATGACAGAAATATCATAAGAAAGACAATTTCTCTTATCATCTCACAGCGCACTGTCTGGTTTCTGTTGACTTAAGGGGAGATAACCACTCCAAAATCCTTGCATCTCACAGTTTGGGCTAGATGGTGCTGTAAGCTGATTTTAAGTGTATTTACTCTGTCTACAGTGAGAAATTTTCTCCATGACAAAACACAGTGAATGGCTTTCTTACTGGTTCAAATACACCCCAAGCATATTTAAACTGAAAATAACTTTTAATCTACCTAAACGTTTCTCTTCTAATGCACAATACTTTAACCTGTCACTTTAATCCCATTTCGATTCGTATTTGCACAAGAAATAAGTTTATCTGTTTTACTGTACAGTTATTTGATCCTTTTTTGTTTCCCTAACATTTTTGACTTGTCACATTCTTACACATTTCTTTTACATAGCAAACCTTTTCTTCAGCAAATAAATATGCCCACTTCATTTTAAAACTGACTTCTCAATTGGAGATGAAAGGCTAAAGCCAATAAACTTTACAAATCTTCAGAAATTTATGTTAATTGATTTTTCTTGATGCAAAACAATCACTAGTTTCATTGGATTCCAAACTCCCCCTATTTCGATAGAATGCTAATGAAGAGGCATGTTAAGTGATATTTATTGTCAAATTGGAATCTTTTATATAGAATCCATAGCATAGATAATTTTTATTCTGTGAAAATTCATTTTAACAGTACGCAAATTATATAGGCGTGTTTGTGTGTGTGCATGTATGTGTGTGCATGTATGTGTGCATGTATGTATGCATGTATATGTACATACGTATGTATGTATGTATGCACATATGTACACGTATATGTATGCACATATGTACGTACATATGTATGTATTTTTGTATGTATGTATGTATTTTACAAATGTATGAATGTTCGTACATATGTACGTACATACCTATGTACATACATATGTATGTATGATTCACACATGGTAATGTGTGAATAATATTCTTAAGGTCAACATTTACTCACTTGTGACCACTTCTAGGCTTTGTCACTAACTCAGTTTTTAACCAAATTAGGTAATGTTTACATTTTTAGATTGGGCACATCATAAACTACATTTTCAGTTACAAAATTTTAAAATTTGAATTCGACTTTTCTGATAGATCTCCACAAGAGGAATCTGATGATGCTGATTATATCAAAAGAAAATTTAAAATAAAAAACTACTGGGATCAAATGTGCCGTAAAACAGTGGTAATGCCTAAAATCAAATTCAAAATGTAAAACTGTTTTTCTATCTCATATGATAGAACTCATCAGAACAAGTGTCATGGTGCTAACCTTTTCAAAAAACACAGTAGTGTGTGAATAATACTCTTAATGTCAACATTTACTCACTCACAACCAGTACTAGGCTTTGTCACTAACTCAGTTTTTAACCAAGTTAGATAATGTTTACATATTTAAATTAACCACATCATAAGCTACATTTTGAGCTAAAAAATTTGAAAATTGTTTCTGTAGGAAAATAGTTTGAGTCAAATATATGAGGTCGCAAACAGGAGAATAATGCCTGAAGCCTAAATATATTTTTAGAAAAATAAATCTATATTTTACTAAAGTTTATATGATAGACCTCGATGACAGGAATCTATCCATGTTAGTTATATGGAAACATACTCAGTAGAAATAAAAATACTGAGGTAACAAAGGAGAATAATGCCTGAAACTGACAGACTCCAAATATTATTCTTATTTAGAAAACTATATTTAAATTTAACTTTTCTGATAGATCTTAAGTACAGGAATCCCATGATGCTAATTATATACATATAAAAAACTACTGGGTATAAATGTGCCGAAAACAGTGGTAATGCTTAAAAGCATTCAAAGGTGTGCACAGACATATAGGCAGAATATATATATATATATATATATATATA
>NC_068984.1:66998572-67000076 GCF_001194135.2 Octopus bimaculoides
ATATATATACACATACATGTATATATATATATATATAGGTATATGATAAGATTGCTTCAATATTCAAGGGGTAGTCTGCAGTATTTAAGCAACCATGGGATAATTAAATCCGAAGGCACTCCTGGAGAATACTTGTGTGGGTACCGTCTTTGTTAGAAGGTATTCAGAGGTAGGTAATTTATCGTTTAAACCACAGTTTATAATTATAATTTAGTGGAGAATGGAGAAACAAACACAAGAAGAAGCAAGTCAATTGGGCTATATATACATATATATATGGCTGTCTTGGAAGGGTTGTTGTTTAGTGTTGGGTGGGGATGCTGAATTCCCTGTTCAAAAATATAAGGAGACAGTGTGTCGTACAGCCAGCTGGAAATAATGATTTTTGGGGCTAATGAACTGTAACAACTTCCAGGATAGCTTCTACTTGAAAGATTTGTTACTGAATGTAATTATTGCCTACCGTTTTAACTTTATTGAATTTAATGCGTGCTACAAGTTATGTATGGTACTTGTAGGACCAGTGTTGTGAAATACCTGTTTTATCTTCTATACTGTTCCACTTTCCAGTTTTGTAACAAAGAATAGAAAATTGCTTATCAACCAATCTACCAATTGGTTGGTCTATAGTGTCTCCCTCGGAGTATCTTCTTAGCCAATCATATGCTGGAAGCTACTGGTCTAAGGACCACAAGAATTGTGATGCCTGCCATTTGATATAAATAAGCAAATGAATATAGATAGATGGATAGATATACATACATGTGCACACACACACATGTGTGTGCATACATATGTATTCACACATTAATGCACACCTTGTTTTACCCTAAGCACACAAACATATACACATAGCACCAACATGAGATATTGTTGCAGTTTGTTTATGTCGTTGCATTTGTTATTGTTGTTTTAGCTAATATTTTATATTTTTTTTACATATGACTGTCTTGGCATTATTTTTCTACTTAAGATAGAATCTTACAATTACTTTTGTCAGAACTGTCAATTACACTTTTGTTGATTTTTATATTATATAATATTATATATTATATTATATATTATATATTATATTACAATTATATATATTACATTATATTTGGTTGTGTGTATGTTTATTATTTTCCTTCCTCTTTCACCCTATTGTTTTCTTTTTAGATTTGGTGTCTTTATTCTATTTTCAATAGCCAGCTCAACATTTAACCCTGCCCCTTCTCTTCCTCTGTTTGGCCAATAATATGGGTTTTTTGTTCAATTAACTTAGTAAATATCAATATAATTCAGTATGTTTTTCATCATCAGTTTCTATTATCTATCTATATTTATATAATGCGTGTATTTATATATATGCATACGCATGCATGTGTGCACACTCACATGTGTAAATATATAAGTATATACATGCATGTGTGTATTTATATATATGTGTTTGTATATTTATACATGTGTATATATATATGCATATATATATATATATATATATATATATATATATATATATATA
>NC_068984.1:67000493-67002819 GCF_001194135.2 Octopus bimaculoides
ATATACACACACACATGCACACACACTTGTGTGTGTGTGTGTACTATATATATATACTATATATATTTATATATATATATATAGTGTGTGTACTATATATATATATACATAGGTTTGTGTCTTATGTGAACTCTGTATTCATTTCTGCCTTAGTAGTCAAAGAGCACTTGAGATAGTTGCATTGTTTACTATTATTATTTATTTCGTTTGAACACATGAAGCATTGACCTAAAGAAATACTTTATAACTTTGGCATTTATGCAAATATATTTGTTGTTTTTGTGTGATGTATATTTATGTACAATTTTTTTTATGAGGAAAGTGGAGAATAAAGGGATCATATATATTTAATTTGAAATTTTTTTCATTATTTTTCATAATATTTTGCTAATGCTTATTTTTGTGTTGCTAATTTTCCTTGTAGTTGTAACTTTTGCCATCTTCTGCAACCTCTTGTTCCTCCCACTTCTGTTGTCTTCTTGCTTTATCATCTCCTCCTCCTGTTTTTTTGTTTCCTCCCCTGCTTTCTTTTTCTCATGTCCCTGTCCTTCAATTGTCCAATTTTGCCTGTTGCTTAGCTTCCCCCCCCTGCTTCCCTTCCACTATCCTTCTTCTGTTACTTTTATCTTTCTCTCTCTCCTCTTCTCCCTTAACTTTTGTGTACACTTTGCTTATTTTTCACGCCTACTCGTTACTTATAAAAAAGATAAAATGCATGGTCTAGTAGCCAAGATGCTGCACTTACAGTCCTGAAATCACAAGCTCAGTTCCTGGGCTAGACAGCATGTTGTATCCTTGAGAAAGGCACCTAATTTCACATTGCATCAGTCTACTCAGCTGAAATGAGTACACACTGGGTGTTGATGTATCCTTCTTTCTCTCAATTTGTCACATCCTGGATGTTCTATTGTTCTATTGGATGGGAGAGCTGAGAGGATATCTATGTCTACTTGCATCTACATAGGCACCTAAAGCAATGTACAAGTACAGTGAATGCTCTGAAGTCATTTTCAGTTGTAAGTGACAGGTATGGGTTTTATTTTTTACCCATGTACTTACAATCTTGGACATCTACTTAAGGATTCTTTCACCACGACATGGCAAGTAAGGTGAAGTTTTTGTTTTGATACATAGCTCTAATAAAATGGAAATATACCCAGACTTATCTCACATACTTGTCAAAGCGATTAGAATAGTATCAGTCATCCAGCTATTGTTGCCTTCTAACCACAAATATTTTAAATTAGATATTTAATGTTCACTATGTTAAATATTTTATGACCAACTTAGCTATTTTTTTTTTCCCTATGAATAGTGTTTGTATGTAAGCTCAGGGAGTTATTTTTGAAAATATACTTGTAAATATTTTTTATTTCTGAGGTCTCTTTGTGTGGCTTTGTGATCTAAGTTTTACAAGTGGTTACTGATGCAGGAAGAACTGGGTGGCAAGAACTAATTTCTAATCTCAAAAAACAAGCAAAAGAAAACTAAAAAAACAAAACACTGCAACAAACAACAGAAAAATGTTCTGAAATATTTACATATCCAAAATAATATTCAGTGTTGCTCAATAGAAAATGAAACAGTGGAAAAAAAAAAAACAAAAACAAAAAACAAAATGAGTAAATTACATAGTTTCTAAAGATTCTTGAGTCCTGACATGTGATTTTTACTGCTAGATTTTATGTGTCTGTCTGTCTGTCTGTCAAATTCCTCCTCATCCACTCTCTCTCTCTCTCTCATTCTCTCAGAAACCAATAAGAGGACTCTACATGATAATTTAACAGGATATAAATACTACCCAAATTGCTCTCAAGACCTACTCTACAATCCTAAAAGCAAGGATACATTGAATAAAATAGAGTACTCTATACATGAAAGAAGACTGAGTGAAAAGCTTTTCATTATGGATCAAATAAATGCTTGTCCACTTGGATCTAAACTACAAAAGCAACATCAAATATTTTATTTCTCTATCTCATGTTCTATTTCACTATCTTCCTCTGTGTGTGTGTGTGTGTGTGTGTGTGTGTGTTTATGTGTGCATCATTCTGGCTTCTTGGCAGCTATTGACTGGGCTTATGCTACAGTGAGAGAGTTCAAAATGATTGAGACATTGTTTAAAGTTGTCCACTGTGTTGCCAAAGATCAGAGTCAATATTCTTTCACCAGATCTTTTTTTCTGAATGATTGAAATTTTACAAGTGCTCCCTTTTGCTCCTTCTGAGAATAATTTTTCATTAACTCTGATCATTTTTTATCTTTTCTCATTAGAATTTTAATTGCAATTGATTAGAAATTAACTTTGATTCACCAGATCAAATAT
>NC_068984.1:67002852-67005957 GCF_001194135.2 Octopus bimaculoides
ATATATATATATATATAAGAGCAAACTTGATAGATTAATGTATTAATCGCTACTTGAGAATGACATAGGATCATAAGGTCAAGTGGTATATTAACACAAATATATTATTAGCAAATGTTCAACCCTTTTCAAACAAAAGCTTAGTCTTCATCACTCTTTTGTGACTGCTGTGTCATATATTCAAAGATATAAAACTTCAGCATTTGAAAGGAAAGTGATAAATAGTTAATAAAAAAGAGTTTAGAAGGAATTTTGATTTGTACATGAAAAAAAAAAAAATAATAAATAGAAACAAACTTATTTCATATGTCAGTTAAACAATATTTAAATCCTAATTTAAATAAGATTAATCATGTAGAAGATACTTATTTACCAATTTATGGGCAGACCACAAGAGTAATATTTTGAACAAAAATAACTATATTTATGTGAAAACTTTATGAAAATTTATGTATGGAAGACACTATTTATCTCTGAAAGTATAGCTTATGACTAAAATAATTTCCGGATTTTTTTTCCACTAGTAATGCCAACTGCTTTATCGCTATATCTTAGTAGCAAATTTTTGTTGGTATTTTCATAAGCTTATTGTTATTGCAGTTGTTATTTTCTTTAGTATTACTGAAAGTTTTATAGATTTATCATATATTTCATTGGAGCACATTCTCACTGTTACAACCGTAGAAAAAAATTATTAACATATGTCATTTTACATAAGATTAATTTGACAGGTTTTGTTTAAAAATGGTCAAAATGTCAAAACTCTATTTTATACCTACATTATATATCATATTCAGTAAACTGAAAAGGTAACGAAACATTAGCTTGCTTTCCATTTCAACTCAAACAAATAGAAACAAACAAACAATAACAACAACATCAAGGAAAACAAGCACATTGAAACTTATTTATTTACAACACTTGAGAGTGCATGAATATTTCTACATGAGGATATCAAATGTAGTAAGCACTATGATGAATCATTAAACTAAGAATAAACAAACACACATACATACACACATATCAACAAGTGTGTGATGTGTCCATGAGACAATTTGGTTTCTAACAAAGAAACATAATTCAATCAGTGAAATTTGGACAATAATTTTAACTGATATGTATTGAACTTTAAAGATGTATTCAATATTTTTACTGTTCTACTTACAGATCGTATTTATAAAATTCATATTAGCTGGGGTATTTCTTAGTTTGAAAATCTTAGCTTTTCCAGATTGTAGTATTTACTAAAATAGGTATATGCTACAGTAGTTATTTGCATAAATATGAATTTATGATCATGTTAGTGCAGCTGCAGATTTGGTGTCAAGGCAGTTCTGCATATGCATGTCCTACTAAAACTTTGTGAGTGGATTTGGTAGATGGAAATTGAAAGAAGGCCACTGCATACATAGACGCTGAAGCCTTTGTGGATGGGAAACCTAAGGTAATCGCATAAACCAGCCTTCACCATTTTCAAGATATATATATATATATATATATATATATATATATGTGTGTGTGTGTATATATGTATATATTACAGGTAGTAAGCAAACCAACTCCAGGGACAAACACACACATATATATGTGTGTGTGTGTGTGTGTATATATATATATATATATATTTACACATATATATACCACAAAGTTACAGGGTGTAAGCAAACCAACTCTGACGACAAACACATGCACATACACATATGTGGTATATATATATATATATATATATATATATATATATATATATATATATATATATATATATATATAATGTATATATATATATATATATATATGTATGTATGTATGTATGTATGTATGTATGTATGTGTGTGTTTGTCCCCGGAGTTGGTTTGCTTATACCCTGTAACTTAGTGGTGTGTGTATATATATATATATATATACAAAGATACATCTATAACTACCTATATATATCCTTTTATTTGTTTCAGTCATTTGACTGCAGCCATGCTGGAGCACTACCTTTAATTGTAAGCCTAGTACTTATTCTATCAATGTCTTTTGCCAAACCACGAAGTTGTGGGGATGTAAACACACCAACATCGGTTGTTAGGCAATATTGTTGGGATAAAAACACAGAAACAAACATAAACATTTATACATATATATGATAGGCTTCTTTCAATTTCTGTCTACCAAATCCACTCACGAGGCTTTGGTCGGTACAAGAGTATAATAAAAGACACCTGCCCCAGGTGCCATGCAGTGGAACTGAACATGGAACCATGTGGTTGTGAAGCAAGCTTCTTACCACACAGCTACGCCTGCACCTATGAATATATATATATATATTCATAACATGTATTCATAAATATATATAGTTTTTCTCTATACACCAATGCACATGACATAAAAGCTCTTTCACATGTTTAGACATATATGTATAATCTAATCCTCCTTCTGAAAAAATTAGCTGAATTGACTGAAATATTTTTGATTTGGCTTATTCAATTTTATTTTTGTTAAAATCAAATCAATTATTATGTTCCAATTTTAAAATAATTGAAGATTATTTTATCCTTGAGCAACATTTAAAATTCGAATCAGTGCTTCTGGCAATAATATATTGGAAATATTTAATCCTTTGAATAATATTGTCAGAAAGCTTTCTTCAATAATGCTGGCTCAAATTTCTTTCATTCTTCAATATTTGCCAGCAGTAAAGTTGCTTGGTTTAAAATTTTCTTGAATTTAGCTTTTGTACTGTATAATTCAAGTCAGGAGAATCTATAGACTCAAACAATGTCTCCATTTCGTGAGCTTAGAGAAATTTTTTACTAATTTGGCTGAATAAGCAGGAACATTATTACATTGGGATATTGCCAGACTGGGATGGATTAGCTGTTCTATAAATGTAGAGGAAATGCTTTTCTCAAATTTCTTCCTTCTAACATTTTCATACTACTTTTGCAGGAAATGAACAAGAAAGATTTTCTATACCATGACAAGTGAATGACCGACACACAATTTTACCATCACCTAAAGATCTTCTTGTAGGTTGTTAAACAGTATTTCCTGATATCTGTGAGCTTCATTTGGGAAAAGAGGAAATTCTTGATTCATTTTTAGAAGATAACATTAAAA
>NC_068984.1:67006183-67017644 GCF_001194135.2 Octopus bimaculoides
TTTTTTTTTTTTTTTTTTTTTTTTTTTTTTGCTTTTGACTCTGCTAGACACATTGTTTCTGGTTGCTGACATTTTCTCTTGCTTTTGATGCTATGTATAATGTTTAACGGAACAGATGGTTTTTGTCTTTCAGAATCTCTTTTATTGACCATTATCATCATGATGTGAATGAATCATTCTCTTCTGAAACATTTTGTTATTTTAATGGTGGGGTGGGGGTAGCAACATGAGAACCGATAAATTCTTTGTATTATCATGAAAAAAAATAATAGAACACCTAAATGGAAAAGTTTCTAAAATAATCTGCAAAAATAAAAAACAAAAAAAAAAACAAGTAGGAAATTTAAATGAAGGAACCATATTGGTGTGAAAGAAAAGTAGAGAAATAAAAATATAAACAAAATCCTTTAATATTTTTCCCAAAACTTTGCAACTTTGCACCTCTAAAATATTTAAATTGTAACAATTATAGTGTAAAATTTTGCAAGTTTTCAAAGAAAATCAATAATTTTGTAGGTGTTCAAATTTTGGAGGAACATTAGAGGTAATACACACACACACACATGCATGCATGTGTGTGTGTGTTCGTGCATATGAGTATAGACACTTGTCCACATAAATGTGTATGGTAAGCAAACAAAAAGAAAAGGTCAGTATGTTTTTGTTAATTGTATTTTTGAATTTCATTTTTGCTTGCAAATTGCATTCTGGATATATTATAGCTTTGATGCTAACCCAAATTCCAGATTACATGGACACAGGAGTTTATATATTTGTATTTGTATATGTATGATCATTACCAGCATTGCCTTCCTGGCACTTGTGCCACAGCTTTGCATTCCTGGCACTTGTGCTGGTGGCATATGAAAAGTCATTCGAGCGAGATCATTGCCAGTGCCGCTGGACTGGCTCCTGTGCAGGTGGCATGTAAAATACACCATTTTGAGCGTGGCCATTACTAGTACTGCCAGACTGGCCTTCGTGCCGGTGGCATGTAAAAGCACCCACTACACTCTCGGAGTGGTTGGCTTTAGGAAGGGCATCCAGCTGTAAAAACTCTGCCAAATCAGATTGGAACCTGGTGTAGCCATCTGGTTCACCAGTCCTCAGTAAAATCGTCCAACCCATGCTAGCATGGAAAGCGGACGTTAAACGATGATGATGATGATGTGTATATGCACATGTGTGATATAGACTTGATCTCTTGTAGTAATTAGTTATGTCTATTCTGTGATGAACTCATCCCATTGTCCAGTATCATTAAAATAACCATCAGTTGAGTACCAGGCTTCCTAAAAATTTCCCAGCTTTTTCAATGTACATTATACAATCACCCTTATCATCATCATCATCATCATCATCATTGTTAAGGGGATAAAGTAACAGAATTGGTAGCACACCAAGCAAAATGCTTAGCAACGTTTCGGCCGTCTTTATGTTCTGAGTTCAAATTCTGCTAAGGCTGACTTTATCTTTCATCCTTTCGGGGTTGATAAAATAAGTACCAGTTGAACACTGGGGTTGATATAATTGACTTACTCCTCCCTCAAAGTTGCTGGTCTTTCATCAAAATTTGAAATCATCATCATCTTATTATTATTATTATTATTATTATTATTATTATTATTATTATCATTATTCATAAGGTGGCAAGTTGACAGAATCATTAGCATATTGGGTAAAATGCTCATGAGCATTTTGTCCATCACCAAATTCTGGTGAGTCCTACTTTGCCTTTCATCTTTTTGGGGTTGATGAATTAAGTACCAGTTGAATACTGAGGTTGATGTAATTGATTCATCCCCACCACCAAAAAAAAAAAGCTGCCCTTTTGGCAAAATTTGAAACCATTATTATCATTATTAGAAAGGTGGAAGAGGTTAACTTTACCTTTCATCCTTTCGTAATTGATAAAAGAAGTACCAGTTTGACATTGAGGTCAATGTAATCGATTCATCCCCTCCAAAATTGCTGCCCTTGTGGCAAAATTTGAAACCATTAATAGAAAGCTGGTGAGCTGGCAGAATCGTTAGCATACCAGGTAAAATGCTTAGCAGCATTTCATCCATCCTTATGTTCTGAGCTCAAATTCTGCCAAGGTTAACTTTGTCTTTCATCCTTTTGGGGTTGATAAAATAAGTACCAGTCACACACTGGAGTCGATGTAATCAACTAGTCCCCTCCCCCAAAATTTCAGGCCTTGCACCAATAGTAGAAGGGATTATTATTATTATTATTATTATTATTATTATTATAATTATTCAGCAGTTTTATTTTTATAATGTGCTTTCACTTCACTACCAAGCGCAGCTCTGTGTGCCCTGGGTATGTGCTGTGGTTTGCTGTAATGCTCTTATGGTTACTGTATTGAAAGTGTTTTGCGTAGGATGTGTGAAATTATTATTATTATTAGAAAGGTGTAAGGTGGTGAGCTGACAGAATCATTAGCATGCTGGGCAAAATGCTTAGTGGTATTTTGTCTACTGCTATGTTCTGAGTTCAAATTCCACTGGGGTTGACTTTGCTTTCATGCTTTCTGGATTGATTAAATAAGTACCAGTTACACACTGGAGTCGATGAAATTGACTAGACCACTCATACCAAATTTCAGGCCTTGCGCCTATAGTAGAAAGGATTATTATTAGAAAGGTGATGAATTGGACAAAATACTTTCATCCAGTTCTTTATATGCTAAACTCAAATCCCATAATGTTTTTTTTTTGTTTGTTTTTGCTTCTTCTGGGTTTGTAAAATGAGTGTATTGTACATTAGCTCACTTCCTCCATCAAATTGACATTGCTTGAACAGGGACGTGGTGCACCATGCATCACATGTCAAAGCAACTGCCTAGCAACATGAGATGAAATGTTTTGATCAACAACACAATGGACCAACCAGTCCAGGAATTGAAATCATGACATCTCTATTGTAAGTGTAATGCCCAAACCACTAGGATATGTGCCATCAGTCATGGTATAAATGCAGTAGAATAAACACTGCTACATACACACATAAGTTAGGTGAAAGCAGGCAATGGATTATGTCTGCCATATAAGGACAGATATAGCTCATTTGATATTTCTGCACAATTCACATCAACCTAGTTTTACTCACAAGACATTAGTAGACTTGAGGGTCTGATAGAGGGATACTTACTCAAAGTGGTATCAAGCAGTGGTAACAAACTCAGAATGAATATAGCTGATTGCAAAGCGAACTTCTTAACTATATGGCCATAATAAACAAAAATGAAGACTATTAATAGATGCAGGAATGTCTGTGATTAAGAAGCTTGCTTCATAGTCATGCAGTTTTAGGTTCAGTCCCATGGATAAGTGTCTAGTACTAGAGCTGTGGGCCAAGCAAAGCCTTTTGAGTGAATTTGGTAGATGGGTAACTGAAAGAAACCCATCATTTATATATGTATATGTATGAACTCTTGTCTTGACATCTAGTAGTAGTTGTGAATGAGCAACACTGTGATACAAGTGATGCTGCTTGTTGTCAGTCCTCTGTAAAAAACATGTCTGGGCATGGGAAAATAATACCTTGCTTGGAAGCAGATCAAGGTGTCAGTGATAGGAAGGGCATCTGGTCTTGTAAAATATGCCTCAACACATTCCATCAGACCCATGCAAACATGTGAAAATGGAAATCAAAACAATGATAAATTTAGTGATGATGATGATTGTGATGATGATGATGATGATGATGATGATGATGATGATGATTTACTTCTTTATTTTTAAAATGACATCACAAAAGTTGAGTGAAATACAACTGTTGAATTTGGAAATCATAAGAGAGTTTAGCTTAAATCTTGATCTGATCAAGATTAATGAATTTTTGTGTTTTATTTAAAAGAAAAATATAATTTCTTTGGGTGATGAATGCATCATTGATCTGCTGATCGATGTCTTGGTTAAAGGCCAATCCTATCTAATATAATATCAAGACTTTTGGCCTCATGAGAAATAGGGATTTTAATGTCATCAAGATAGATGGTTTTTAATAAAAAGTTTATTGCATTCACTCATTTTCATGATATGAATTATTATTATTCTTTTGCCTTTTCTAAATTCTATTTGAGACAGTAATCATCCGCCTGGTTATGGATTTTCTTCATAATGACTGGCAAAGGATAATTTTTGAAAGTTTTCTATTTCTTGTCCTTGTCATCATCACAGTCATTATCATTAATATCAGTTTTACATCTGTGTTTTTTTTATCATGCTGGTATAGTTTGGAGAGATTGGTAGTACAGCAACCTCTTATAAATATTGATCCCCAAAATCTGCAGCATCAATATATCTGTTCTAAATAGTCTTTTTAATATATTCACATAATTCTGGCTGCAGTGTTTTACTTGAGGTTTTGGTCGGTATAAGTCTCAGTAACAGATGTTCTTAATGGAAGATGAGTCATTGATGAATCCTTTATGGTAGTCATGGGCGATCTGTAGCTTTCGGGCCACATGCAACCTGCAGGACTATCTAAATGGCACACCTAATGAAAATTTAACTTCCATCTTTTTTAGTTATAAGAGCTGCTTAATAATGTGTTATGTCCATGTCCTGCGCAACCCACTTCTTGTAAAGGGTTGCCCGTGCCTGTTTTATGCAGTCATTTGAACAACTAGAAATAGCAGCTAAATCATCTTAAGAAAAAATAAAATAGACCACAATGAAGAGTATAGATTAAAGATGGCATGATCATAGCTTGAATGTCTTTAATCTTAGGTCTGCTGAATCATTACTGAGCAATAACTACAACAGCAACAACAAATTTCATCATTTATATAACAGACTCACTTGATGCATGTGCTTAAAAAATGTGGAAGCTCCCTCAAGTATGTAAATTCTTAAGAATCATTAAAGAATATAATTTCTAGCGAAATCACAATAGAATATAAATTTTTAAGGAATCATTATTGTGAATCAAGATTACAAGACTTCAGGATACACAAATTAACCCTGTCCTAATCAGTTGAAACTAGTTATTTACTAGCAGGACCTATGAATATTTCATGGAATTAATGGTAAACTTGTGCTATTTCTGAAAACTTTATCCAAAAAAACCCTGAAACCGTAGCCTGTGTTGTGCCTGTATCAAAAGAAAAATCATTGCAAAGCGAAGGAAATTGAAATACAATGATTAATTAATGTACTTTATACATATACACTTTATATACTCTATGCACAATTTTATTGACATAATGCACAACAGTCTCCCTCTGTCTTTCTCATTCTTTGCTTTACCCTCTTTTTTTTTTTTTTGTTGTGCATGGTGCAATTTGATTGAACTCTCTATATGTGGCTTCTTTTGCCACCTTTCAATCCTGCTCTGATAAAGCAGACTATTCAGCATTCATTACATGTCAGCAGAATCTGGTCATCCACATTCCCTAGAAATGTCTCATCCACAGCCTATCAAACATTCTCTCTTTAACATTTCATGATTTCTTGAAGCTATTTCAAAGTTCTCACTTTTGTAGTATATTAGTTTCAAAGTTTGGCACAAAGCCAGTAATTTTGGGGAAGAGACTAAGTGGATTACATTGACTCCAGTGTTTCACTGGTACTTAATTTATCAACTTTGAAAGGATGAAAAGCAAAGTCAACCTCAGCAGAATTTGAACTCAGATGTCAACCTGTGGAATTGGAACTCAGAACATGTAGACAGATGAAATGTCACTAAGCATTTTGCCCTGTGTACTAATAATTCTGCCAGCTCTGTGCCCTACTTCCATCATATATTGCTTTCTTACATCTTGCCTGATCAGCTGCAGTTTCTTTGTAACCCTTTTCTTTAGCTTTCTTCAAGGATGTTTTTATGCAATCCTTCAAATGTAATCCTTGGAATGCAGCTCAGGTTCACAAGATGGATGCTCTATATTCAACACCTTGCCATACAGGAGTTGCTTTGGAGTCCTGCAGTTCTCCATTCTCACTAAGTGACCCTCATCATCTGAGTTGATGTTACAAAATCACTGAGTCAATACCTTGAGAGTGATTGCTTTCAAGAACCTCAACATCATTCATGTACAGCAGGGAGGACAATACACATTACATACATATTCTTTTAATTGTTTCAGTCATTTGACTGCAGCCATGTTGGAGCACTGCCTTTAGTTAAACAAATCAACCTCAGGACTTATTCTTTGTAAACCTAGTCCTTACTCTATCAGTTTCTTTTGCCGAACCACTAAGCTATGGGGATGTAAACACACTAACATCAGTTGTCAAGTGATGGTGGGGTGACAAACAGACACACAAATACATATATACATATATATATATGTATATATGACAGGCTTCTTTCAGTTTCCGTCTGCCAAATCCACTCACAAGGCTTTTGTCAGCCCAAGGCTATAGTAGAAGACACCTGGCAAGGTGTCACTCAGTGGGACTGAACCTAGAACCATGTGGTTGGGAAGCAAGCTTCTAACAACACAGCCATTCTTGTCCCTTTACCACTCCTACATATATATTCATACACACACACACACACACACACACATATATATATATACACATACATGCATACCTATATATATATACATATACACTCACACATATATATATACATATACACATGCATATATATATACATACGTACATGTATATATATGTAATTTTATGTTCCAAAGCATAAAAATCAATTGAAGTTCTTAATACACAGAAGCATGCATAGTCTTTGGTGTAATCCATATTTTATATTTAGCAACAATACCATTAAATTCATACCCTACTTTCAGGATTTGTATTGATTGAATGTTGCTGAATCCCCTAAGATTAACATCTGCCTAAATACTAAAGGATAGGGGTGGGGATGAAAAAGAAGTCATCATATGGATTCAATGATATAATCAATAAATATGCAAATAGTTACACACACAAAATGTAAACATCTTCATGCGTACATATACATATATACGTTATACACTGGCATATACATCATTTTAATTTTCAAATTCAAGTTTTATCTAAACAAAGTTGAACTGCCATTTACAAGATGCTATGAATCTCACTGAAACCTTTAATTACATGCTTTAATCAATAAATTATATTAACTGCCACTACAACCTCAGGTTAGTCACGTGAAGTAGACCAATTAAAATCTGCTTCAGGCTAAGTGTAAATTATGGATTCTTTTTTCTGACTTGTGGGTATTTTTTAATATATCTTTTTGTAATATTTTAACAAATTCTATTTTATTTCTTTTACATTATTTTGTTTTGTTTTTATTTATTTATCTATTTTATTATTATTATTTTCGCTTTATTTGTCTAACATTAATCTCCTGTTATTCAGCAAAGGCAATATAAACAATTTAAGCTGTTTAACTTGATACCAACGGAGAAATTTATAATCATGTTTCAGCAGTTTTTAACGAGTCTTTGACAAAATATCAGGTACACACACACACGTTTGTATTTATAGGCTACACCATGCTTACATGTGTATGTATGTATGTATATCTATGTGTATGTACATATATCTAAGTGTCCACATAACTGAATGTGTGCATGTATGTACATGCATATGTGCAATCACAACTGAAGAACTGAAGAAAGAAGTCATCTAAATGTCTTTACACAATGTCTCACGCTCTTGAAAATAATTTCATTCAAGAACATAGCATTCAATTTTGTTTTAGTTCCTTTTAATTTTTTTTCGTTCTTTTTTTCATTTTGGTTTTCTTTTTATTTCTTCAAGTGATTGCTGGTTCCTTACATTCAAAACAAAAAGCACACATATGCACTCAGAAATAAAACGCTCAGATTAATACTGGGTTTACAGGTTATTGGGAGTTGGCAGCTGGGATAGAAATAAAATTGCATGATATGGATGCATTTCTATGGTGTGATTGGCTGCATTAGATTGGCAGAAGTGTTAGACTGTCAGACAAATGTTTTGTGTCATTTGTTTCAGGTCTTTGCAGTCTGAGTTCAAACCACATTGCAGTCAACTTTGCTTTCCATCCTTCAATAAAATATAGTAGTAGTAGTAACTTCAATTCTTCTGTCTTTCTTTTCTCTCCATCTCTATTTTTCCCACCCTCTCTTTCTCTCTCAAAAATTGCTAATCTCCTCCCTAACTGGCACTCAATTGGTTATGACAATGACTGTTCCAGTTGATATGATCTGTCGAAGGTTTCACTTTTATTGTTTGAGTTTTGAGAGATAATATGGAACCAGTGCTAATGATGCATTGCTTTAATCCCAAAAAATTACATGTTGACACTCGCAAGGTCTCATAGTTTTACCACGTAAAATTTGAACTGATTTGGTTGAGCCATTTGAGAATTCATTGAGAACAGACAGAAAGACAAAGGAATTAATTTTCAATTTTTTAAGTGGTTCAGTAAAGTATCTTGAAGTTAATACACCAGTATATTATGTTAGGTTAACCAACTGAAATTTCAGGTTTATCATTCATGTCATAATGAAATTTTAATTCAACTACAAGTAATTTATTATGTGTTGTCTCAGGTGAGTGGCTTTTAAACGTTTAACATATAAGTTAATATTTTATTTTACAGTATATAATATAATCATGAAATCTATCAATTTCTTACAGAGACCTGAAATTGGGATGGGCTGGAGGAAATGAGTCTCAAATAAAAAATTAACAGTTACTGATGTCTGTTTGCAGACTATTTTCCTCATTTTGGACCTTTATTGAGGATGCTGACGTGATATTTTGATTAGCTGCTTCTAAAGATTGTTCAGATAATTAAGAGTATATACATGTGCACACACACAGACACACACACACAGACACACACACACAGACACACACACACAGACACACACACACTCATGTACGTACATATGGATGCAAGTATACATTATGCATGTGCGTATATGAACTTTTCTGGTAATAAAGACTCAGATACCACCAGTTTGGTCTAGACACATAAACATTACTACTAGCAAGACACAGACAACTCTGTCTTAATGTCAAGATCTTGACTTAACTAGCATGACTTAAATTACTCTAGCACGATATAAATGCCTGTTACATCTCACTGGTAAGAATCAGGTTGCTCTAGTTGATTATTCTGTTCTTAGTTAAATGTTCTCCATCAGAACGAAGGTCATCTATAGTAGCAGAAGTTTAAACCTTCTGTTACCATATTTCTACTGACATATACTACTTTTGTTTGAATTAATTTTGTAAATAATGAAGAGATTAGTAAAATATTTTTGTCATTCTTAAGCTTGTGTTTCAAACATAACTCAACATGAAGTTTTAATGGAAGGTTTTAATTTACATCACCTTAAGACAAGATGTTTGTATCACAGGACTAAGGTTTAGTTTCAGGTGGGCTGATATCAAAAAGGTTAATAATGGAAGCTGATGAAATTGGGACAAGTTCAATTTGTATTGTTGGAGTGAGAGAACAGATTGATTGATTGATTCTACTTCCGAAATTATTTCTTCTTATTTCATTAATCCTCGATGGTTGAAATCCGGGCAGGATTAAAATCTAACAGAAGAAGGAATGAAATTAAACACTATAAGACAATTTAGTCTTGCAGTGTAGCATTTCTGTCAATTCACCAACTCATTGCTTTCTCTCTCTCTCTCTCTCTCTCTCTCTCTCTCTCTCTCTCTCATGAAGCTCATATTAAATGTTATAACTTCAGTTTGGGAAGAAGGAAGCAATCTATGTTGTTAATTGCAATTGAACAACTGCACAAAAATAATTAAACAAAATGCATTAAAAAGAAATAAAATGATTCAATCATTCATTCAATTTAAATTTGTTTTAAAATTTTCAGTTTTTGTAAAAATAAAATGAATGAAAGGAAAAAAACAAACAATAATATGTGTTAGGCTCCTGAAGCTAACAAATGTGTAGATTATTCGAATTCAGTGAATTAAGTATTATAACTAAAAGACCAGAACTGTATTTTCCCCATTTCTATTTTATTATTTAAAAAAAATATTTTTCTTTTATATTATGTTATATATGTATGATACAAATAACAAACACAGCAGCTTCAATAATTGCCAAGTGATGCCATCCATGAAATGCCTCTCATAGTGTCTTCAGGATTACTGTCTTTGATCCTTTGCTAGAACATTAGCCTTAACCAAACGTATCCTCTCTTTTTTCCTGACAAAAAGCTTCCCAAAGTCCCATGGTAATTATTTGGTTACCACAAAGTGATCTTTCTTGTGTGTCTGTTCTTTGATCAATATACTTTGATAATATTTTAACAGGATCCAAACACTGTCCTTTTATTACTGCAAGCATTCTTCTGTACAATTTCGCTTGCTATTCACATGCAGGTGAGCCCAATAACCTTGGTTAAAAATGTTGTGCTACTGCCAATGAATTTCTCATATATTATCATCATCATTATCATCATCATCATTGTTGCTGTCATCACCATTGTGACCGCCACCACCACCACCAACACCACCACCATTGTTTTAATGTCCTCTTTTCCATGCTTGCACAGGTCACATGGAATTTGTTGAGGCAGATTTTCTACAGCTGGATGTTCTTGTTCCCAGCCCTTACCTGTTTCCATGCAAGATAATATATCCCCTCAGGTATTAGCATGTGCTATTTATTTCTCTTGTTTAGTACCAGGTTAGCTTTAGTCAAGCAGACCAATGATCTAAAGCATTTTAGCAATGAACATCTAAGCTTTCCTTTCAGACATGGTGTGTCTAGAACGCTATGACTGAAGTTACCATTCCTTTTCTTTTTTTCTTTTTATAATGGCAAAGTACGATTTGAGGGACATTTTACAGCTATTTCTTGCAAGTTGAGCTACAACATTAAGGCACTCTAGTTAGCTCATATGATACACACTCTCAGCTAGGTAATCTAGTTGTTTTGATGGTTAGTTGTCTTAGCTTTTGACTACTGGCTCGATGTAGTGTTCCTCATGTGATATGAACTCCTGACCAGTTTTTCACCACTATCCACATATCAGTAGTCATTTGCAGCACTTTCTGTTCAGTGTACTTACTTTTGCTCCCATTCCTGGACCCCATCCCTGTCTCTGAAAAATCTGTTTCATGTTTTGAACTTGCAATAATTCTTCTTCTTCATTTCAATATAAGAACAGAAAAGAAGTATGTTGTATGTGTGTGTGTATGTGCCATTTCTTATAAACTGAAAGGAAATCACGTGTTTAGGCCAAATCAGACTAAAGTCAGTCCAGACCAGACCAGACCAGACCAGACCAGACTAGAATATACTTTCTTAAAATGAAATAAACGTCGTCCTTCAAACTTGCTGAGATAAAATATAAGCATGATTGTTCAAGCTAGCATACAATTCTCCAAATAATACAAAGGAGAAGAAGAAGAAGAAGAAGAAGAAGAAGAAGAAGAAGAAGAAGAAGAAGAAGAAGAAGAAGAAGAAGAAGAAGAAGAAGAAGAAGAAATAAAATAATAATAATAATAAAAATAATAAAATAAGGAAGACAATA
>NC_068984.1:67018732-67022487 GCF_001194135.2 Octopus bimaculoides
ATATATATATATATATATATACATACATGTATATCTATATGTGTGTGTATTTGTCCTCCAATACCATTTCACAACTGGTGTTGGTTTGTTTATGTCCCTGTAACTGAATGGTTTGGCTAAAGTAAGCATTGGGGTTGATTTGTTTAACTAAGCACTTCGAGGAAGTGCCCCAGCATGGCCACAGTCCAATAAGTGAAACAGGTAAAAAATAAAAGATATCATATCGAGCATGTATCAAAAAATAACTCTACCTCTCTTCATATCCAATTCCTCTGCCGTCCTTGTTATCCCCACCTTGCTTTTCCAGTAAAATGATTATATAACCATGTATCAGAATCAGGTCTTTTTGCATCCTGATACATCCCACCATCACACTTATGTCCCACTAGCTGTCACTCTGTCCTGCCATATCAATCATTATTTATGTCATTACTTTCAATTACCATTGCCAATTTCTATGTTTTATATATATATATCACTTGCCGTCACAATCTCACACTCTCTCTCTCTCTTAGCGACCAAACAAATACCTGTTGCCACTGCCTTTCTCATATTACTGCCTTTCCTCCCAAGCACTGTCTCTCCTACTAATTTCCCTTCTCTACTCCCATACTCCAATTCACTCTGTTTTTCTTATTATTCTTTTAATCTTTTATTTGTTTCAGTCATTTGACTGTGGCCATACTGGAGTACCACCGTTAATCAAACAAATCGACTACAGGACATTCTTTGTAAGCCGAGTACTTATTCTATCTGTCTCTTTTGGTGAACCACAATGTTACAAGAGATGTAAACACACCAACATCGGTTGTCAAGCGATGGTGGAGGGACAAACACAGACACACAAAGATATATATATATATATATATATATATATATATATATATATATATATATATATATATATATATATATATATACGATGGGCTTCTTTCAATTTCCATCTATCAAATCAACTCACAAGGTTTTGGTTGATCCAAGAAAGACATCTGCCCAAGGTGCCATGCAGTGGGACTGAACTCAGAAACATGTGGTTGGTAAACAAGCTACATACCACACAGCCATACCATTTCTTTCATTCTCTCACTCTGTTTCATCCTCGATCAACACCATCTCTTTTTTTCCCACCCTTATCTCATCACAGAGGCAATGTGGAATCATAAGCACTTATTTCTCTTGCAGTGTAGAAGCAAATACGATCAAACAAAACTGTTCAAATATATTTACAAGTCTCACTTAGCTTTCATTGATGATTAAACGATTCATTAATGCGTTACAGGCTTCAGTCCGTTTATATATGTATATAAGTTTGTACAGCATCTCACCTGTGAAGCACCAGTGCACAATGGGTTGAAATGATCGTAGTGAATAAAGTGCCTTATGAAATTAATTTTCTTTCTCTTATCTCTTTATAAGTTTGTATTTCTGTTTTTATGACCTCTAGTGATGGTGCATTCACTAAATACACCATGGACACTAGAGATACAACTATAGAGATGGTGTCATAATAAAATCCACCCAGTGCACTCTGTAAAGTACTTGGTAAAATGAAGGACATCTGGTCATAGAAATCTTAGCAAAAATGCAATGTAAAAGTAAGATGTGGCCCTCCAAACCCATCTAAGAAACACTTAATTCTGAATAAGAATTGATTGTAACAGTTGCAATAAATCCAGCTTATGCCAGCAAAGAAAGCAAAAGTAAAATGATCATAATGATGATTATGATGATGATAATGAGAAGGAGGCCAATGCATATAAATATTTATAAATTTATGGTAGGTGTGTGTATAAATATTGATATATATATATATATATATATATAAGCACTGGTGCTAGTGCCACATAAAAAGCACCCAGTACCTGCTTTGAAGTGGTTGGCATTAGGAAGGGCATCCAGCTGCAGAAGCCATGCCAGAACAGACAATAAAACCTAGTGCAATCCCTGGCCTTACCAGCTCCAGTCAAACCATCCAACTCATGCCAGCATGGAAAATGGATGTGTATAAATATTTCATTATATTTTAACAATTTCAAAACACTATATTATGAAAAGTATTAAATAAGATCTCCTGAACTAGCTAGTATGATATAAAATATCAAAAACATTAGATTCATTCTTTCTAAATAATTCTCACCACATAAATTTGTGTAAAGTACTTGAGACTAAAAACTGACGTTTTAACAACTGGATGAGAGCTCTTATATTTTGTCAATATTTTTTCTTTGAGAAAATATTATTTGACCAATGTAATTTGACAGAGTTGTATATGGCATGTGGGAATTCCATTTTATAAAAACTTCTATAAAGTTCAAAAAGTCATATGCTGAAAAGTCATTAAATTTAGCAGCAAAAGTGTAAATGAAAACAAATAAAAATGTTTTTTTTTAAACAATGTAACAAAAGAGACATTAAAATCAGTAGCAATATTTCAGTACTGGAAACTTCACCACTAAAAGGGAAAACCATTTGGGACTGTGCAAAAGTCAACAGTGAACAGAAACCAATACCTTAGTATGTAATTTATGAAGTCTTTGTTTTGTAATATTTAATAAAAATAATATTTTTTAATGAGTTTGTAACTTCAGTCATAATAAGATCTCAATAAAAACAGAAAAACTTAATTCAAAACTAAAGCTATTTTCGAGTAAACACCCATAACATGAAATTATATATATCTACACACTTTCTTTCTCTCACTCACTCCATCTCTCTCTCTCTCTCTCTCTCTCTCTCTCTCTCTCTCTCTCACACACACACAAATGTGTATATGTGTGTGTGTGTGTGTGTGTGTATGTCTACAGATATCAGAGCATGTAAGAGATAGTCACAGAATATTAATATATATGTTTAATAAAACTCATACATATAATCTTGAACTTGTGTATATTTTGAATCACCAGTTATTTCAAAGTAGATGTAATGTTTTTAACATTGTTTTTATAATACATCGAATTTCATGTACAACTTCGATTCAAGATTAAATAACACAAAATTCAATTTCATATTTATAAAAGCAGATGGCAATCCTGTCTTTTCCCTAACATGATGTCCTAATTTTCAGGACCTGAAAATTTGAAGAGAAGAAGAGACGGACAGTGTATTCATTAGGTGACTGAGAGGAGACACTCATTTGGAGATGGGTATAGAGAATCAAGATGGGTATAGAGATGGGTATAGAGAGAAAGAGATAGAAAGAGAAAGAGAGAGAGAAAGAGAGAAAAAGACAGTGTGGGAGAATAATGTATATGTATATGTGTACACCCATACATATACATATATGTACACACATACACACAAGTGTACCTATACATCTGTTTGTCTATTCCTGTCTGAGCCTTCGCATTGTGCGTTTATAACATGAAACAATGACAATGTTTAAGTGGTGTCAATGCTCATACAAGGTGCTGAAATCTGCTTGGTTGTTTTATAGTTTGTTAAGTTAAAGAGAGAACAAATTAAACACTTTGCATGGGAAAAAAGTAAGAGTTGATAACAGAAAGAGCATCTGGGTGTAGAAAACTGTCTCAGCAAGTTTCCTGTGACCCATGCTAGCATTGACAAAAGAAACATAAAAGCAGTGATGATTATATTCAAGATATATATATATAAAATCACTGGTTTTATGTCTCCTTTGTCAATGCTGGCATGGGTCACAGGAAACTTGCTGAGACAGTTTTCTACACACACACACACACACTCACACTTATGTATACACAGATTTATATATATATATATATATATATATATATATA
>NC_068984.1:67023005-67028772 GCF_001194135.2 Octopus bimaculoides
ACCCAAGTAATATATAATACAATCACATACACACACACACACACAAAAAGCATGTATCATCACCATCATCACCATCATTCAAAGTCCATCTTCCATGTACATATATATATGCACTTATATATATACATATATGTATACCTGTCTCTTTGTATATATATATATATGCATGTATGTACATATGTATGTGTTTGAGTGTGCACTCATATGTGTATGCACATACACAATGTAATCTCTGGAACTGAATTGCAATGTACAACCAAAGCAAGCAAAACATTGCAATAACCTATCAAACAATTGGAAAGAACAAAAAAATAACAAAAACAAATAAAGCAAAACAAAAACAAAAAGAAAAACCAAAAACAAGCAAAATGAAAACTTCTGTTCAAGATGGTTTTCACATCACCATAAGGATTCAACTGAAACTAGTTGAAATTGCCAAATTCATACTTAATGAGAAAACCTCTGTTAATATTGATTTTCAAAGTCACAACTTATGGCCCAAGGATAAAAATTCAACATGGGTTATTTGCTTGTATTTGCTACAAAAGACAGGAAAGAATGAAGGATGGAGAGAAGAAAAAGAGGATGAGATGGAATGGCGAATGTTTTCAGTGTGTGAGAAAGACAAATAGGGAAAAAAATTGTCGCTTTTGCTTTATTAAAGGTGATGTATTAAGTTTTATTTTGTTTCATTCTATCTTATTTTGTTATTTTCTTTTGGGGAAACAAAGATACAGATATAGACTTTTTTTCCCAGATGAGGAGAATGCAATAATAAAGGAAAAGAAATGAGAAATGTTACAATGTTATTGACTTTATATTAATCCATCTACCTATGTACGTGTATAATGTGTGTGTGTGTGTGTGTGTGTGTGTGTGTGTGTCTGTGTATACGTGTGTATGTATATATATATATATATATATATATAATCATCATTTATCATCTGTTTTCCATGTTGCTATGGTTCGGACAGTTTGACCAGAGCTGGTAAGGTTTGGGGCTGCATCAGGCTCCATTGTCTGTTCTATTATGGTTTCTACAGCTGGATGCCCTTCCTTATGCCAACCACTTCACAGTGTGTATTGCATGCTCTTTATATGGCACCAGCACCAATGCTTTTATATATATATACACAAAATATATAAAATCATATACGCATGTGTGTGTGTGTATGTATCTATCTGTTTATTTACAATTACATGTGTTCTTATACATATACACACATATTTGTTGTACCAATGTGATAGGGCACCTTTGACACAAGTCTCATGAAGTGTCATTCAAATATCTAAAACTGCAAATATTATGCAAATTTTCACTTTGAATTTTCCATAAACTGGCTTTGCAAGCTGAGTTGCTACAGAAACAATTGTAATGAATCATTAGAGATGTGTTAAAAAAATTTTTTTATCTTATTATTTAGATTACACACACACACACACACACACACACACACACACACACACACACACACATTTATAAATACAAATCTATATTTATATACATACACATGCATCCATACATACATAAAGCACATGCAGTATATAACTGTGACTGATACTAAAATATATAGAACACTGGAAAGTGGCTAATAATAATAGTATATGCAATCAAGTATCACACACACACACACACACACACACACATACACACACACACACACACTCATATAAGCACACTAAGTATATATGCATGCATACACCTGTGGTGTTTTGCTTTTGTGGATTACTGATGATTGAATTTGTGACAAACATGAAACTATGAGTAACTTTCCTTTGTTAATTCAAGCACCATTTGTGCCAATATTAATATGGAGATAGATAAATACATATGTACATTACATACAGATGATTTATCAGAAATGATTGTATCATATTATATCTTATTTGTGAAAAGCAAATAAACAAGTAGTTCCCCATGCTGCATGAAAAAGTGGAATAATATTTATTCATGGAATGGTCATAACTTGCAGGTTTTTTGTTCCCAAATCCTCAAGTAATTCAGTGTTATGACTCACACAGACTCAACTTTGAATATATGGTAAGAAGCTATAGGTGCAGGAGTGGCTGTGTGGTAAGAAGCTTGCTTCTCAACCACTTGGCTCCGGGTTCAGTCCCACTACTTAGCACCTTGGGCAAGTGTCTTCTACTGGAGCCTTAGGCCAACCAAAGCCTTCTGAGTGGATTTGGTAGATGGAAACTGAAAGAAGCCCATCGTATATATGTCTGTGTTTGTCCCCCCCCCACCACCATTGCTTGACAACTGATGTTAGTGTGCTTATGTCCCTGTAACTTAGCAATTCAGCAAAAGAGACTGATAGAATAAGTACTAGGCTTACAAAGAATAAATCCCGGGGTTGATTTGTTTGACTAAAGGCAGTGCTCCAGCATGGCCACAGTCAAATGACTGAAACAAATAATTGTGAAACAAAAAAATATATATAAATATATATATATTGTATATTCATCATCATCATCATCATCATCGTTTAACGTCCGCTTTCCATGCTAGCATGGGTTGGACGATTTGACTGAGGACTGGTGCAACCGGATGGCTACACCAGGCTCCAATCTAATTTGGCAGAGTTTCTACAGCTGGATGCCCTTCCTAACGCCAACCACTCAGAGAGTGTAGTGGGTGCTTTTACGTGTCACCCGCACGAAAACGGCCACGCTTGAAATGGTGTCTTTTATGTGCCACCCACACAAGAGCCAGTCCAGAGGCACTGAAAATAAAATATATATATTATATGGAGTTAGGGTAAATCCCAGCTGTTTCCTCTTATTACAATCCAATATGTGGTCTCAATTGTAGTCCAATATGTAGTCTCAGTTGCTGCTGTATGTTAGCTCAAAATACATATTAAAATTGAGAATTATGGAAATTATTATTTGCAGAGCCATTGTATAACAAAACAGGCAATAAGAATGTTTTTGTATTATGTATTCACCATCATACATGTTTCATTTGCTAATAGGATTTATGAAGTTTTACAGGTTAAATACGCATGCAATAAACTTCCTGATGAATTTCTAACTGAAAATTCTTTACATGTCTATATAACATGGAAAACTTTGTAGTTCCTATTAACATATGAAACATGTGCAATGATGAATAAATAATACCCCATAATTTCCAGTTTCCTGTTTTATATCTGTATATTGGATATAATCATCTGTAACTTGATACAATAATATTACAAAAAATCTTAGCATACCTTTAGTAAAATGTACAATGTGGGAAGATGAAAAAAGGACTAAATTGGTTTTAGCAATCCATTCCTACTAAGCCAACTTAGCCTTGCTCATCTTCCCTTGGTATGCCTCTGTTACACACATACATACAATACCTACTGACCTACCTATCCACTTACCTACCTCCCTCCCTACCTACCTACCTACCTACCTACCTACCTACCTACCTACCTGCCTGCCTGCCTGCCTGCCTACCTACCTACCTACCTACCTATGCACATACATTTACACTCTCAGCTCTAACCTAGATGGTAGGGTCAACTTGCATTGTGTTTTACTTTTGTAATTCACCTGAAGAATACAAAAGTTTTGCATGATGTACCATTATTTTTCATCAATAAAGAACACAATTGAAACAGCTGTAGTGAACCTCAATCCATCTGTGTTATTATTTATCTATACATATATATATATATATATATAATCAAAATAAGCAACAGGATATCAAAAAGTGATGCAGTGCGACCGTTTCAAGCGGCTTCATTTAATTGAACAATGCAAAAATTATATCAATTTAAATGCAGGGCTTGAAACGGTTGTAATGCATCACTACTTGATATCTTGTTACTTATTTTGATTTTAGTCACTTTACTTTGAGCTGTGCGGATAATACCAGACTGACTTGGTGCTTCAATTTAAGTACCTAATTCAACTGAATCTCAATTATTTCTTTATTGAGATTTATTTATATGTATGTATGTATGTATGTATGTATGTATTATAATGGTCACAGTGAAATTATCACATGTAGATGTGTCCTGCATTCAGAAACAGGTCTAATTAAAGAGAGAGAAAGAAACAGAGAGAGGGACAGACAGACAGAAGAGAGAGAGAGAGGGTGTGTGGACAGGGATATATGTATATGTTTGCGTATATTTATATATATTTGTATCTGTGTTTGTGTACACACACATACCATCATTACAACACGCTTCTTTCAGTTTCCACCTACCAAATACATTCAGTAGCCTTTGGTCAGCATTAGACCAGTGTTATAGCAGAAGATGACACATGATCAAAGTACTATGCAAGGGATTTGAACCTGAAACCATGTGGTGGAGAAGCAAACTTCTCAACTGCACAGTCAGTCATACACCCATATATATATATATATACATATATACATACATATATATATATAATAATAATAATAATATCTGGGTTATAACTTTATAGCATGCTTCCCAAAGCTCCTCTTTTGGTATTGGCTACCAGATGTTATCATATAGTAGGACTTCTTTTACTAGATATACATATGGAAATCTGCAAGTATCCATAGAGTTTATAGAAAAGAATTTGAATAAACTATATTCTACAATAATATTAATATATATATATATATATATATACACACAGAAACACACACACACATATATATGTGCACATACACACAAACAGATAAATATATGCTTACATATACACGTACGTATACATGCATACACATACATGCACACACACACACACACATACACACACACACTTACATCTATGTGTTGTAGTACTGAAAAGGAATTTTTACTGAATTGCATTATTCATATAAATTTGTAGAACGTAATAATAGGAATCAGTATTAAACTCAAGGCGTGGCACAATTCCACTTCGAAGCAATGGAAAGAATGGTGGAAGTTGATGCAAAACAGCTGAAACTTAACAGCAAAATGAATAATAAAAGACGTGTTGAGAGAGAACTAAATTTTCAATCCCTGTCCATAAGAACTAACAACTAAAACAGTAATGACTGCAACAATACAGACTGCCCGAATGCATACAATAAAACTGGCTTGAATTTTAATAAGAATTATCTACTAACAATTGATATAGCAATACCAAATGGCTATAATATTGTATGAGACAGAGCTGAAAAGCTAAGGTTGTACACCTAGGTAGTTCTTGAATTAATAATAATGATGGACTCTTCCATTGAAGACAACGGGTGTGTTCAGCTTTTGCTGAACGAGCTCACAAATGATTTGTTTATAGTGATCAAGTGTTCTTGCTGTGCATTTGTTCACTCTTCTCCATCAGATCAATGTTCTCTTAACAGGTGTTGAAGTGATCACAGAGAAACACGAGATAAAGTGATTTTACTCAAAGAACCCAACGCACAACCTGGTCTAGGAATTGAAATTATGATTGCTAGATCATGAGTGCAACACTCTGACCACTAAAGATCTTGAAATAGAAATTAGCAAAATGTGGAACCTGAAGACTAAAACAATACCTATTGCCATAGGTGCCCTGGGAATGACAGCAAAACGGGCTGATTACTACCTAGCTCAGATACCAGGAAACCCCAAAATGGCTGAAGTTCAAAAGATAGTGCTCATAGGAACTGCCCATATCCTACGTAAAATACTGTCTATGTGATCTCAAATTTTAAAACAAACACAATTTTCTTATGATTTCTTAAACATTCTCTAGAACAACACTATGTACAAATCCAAATATATGGTACCCTAGGCATAACACCTATATGAACTTCTAAGTTGTTGTCTCTTGAGGTCTCTGGGTG
>NC_068984.1:67029177-67035032 GCF_001194135.2 Octopus bimaculoides
ACAAAGACCTGGAAATAGAGGTAACTCGAATGTGGAATCTAAAAACAGAAACAATTCCTATCATAGTAGGTGCCTTAGGTATAATAAAAAAATATTCAGACAAATACATAACAAAAACACCAGGACTTACAAATATATATAACATACAGAAAATTGCACTACTGGGCACTGCACACATCCTACGCAAAACACTTTCAGTACAGTAACCATAAGAGCATCACAGCAAACCACAGCACATACCCGAGGCACACAGAGCTGCGCTCGGTAGTGAAGTGAAAGCACGTTATAGAAATAAAACTACTGAATAATAATAATAATAATAATGATAATGATGATAGACTCTCCTGTCAAAGATGATGCATGAGTGTTCGGTTTTTGCCAAATGAGCTGCACAAAAGATTAGTTCATAGTGGTCAAATGTTTGTGCTGTACATTAGCTCACTCTTTCCATCAAATCCAAGTTGCCTGAACAGGTGCATGGTGTACGCATGGTGTACCATGGATCAGGTGTCAAAGTGATCACAAAGCAACATGAAATAAAGTGATCTTCCTAAAAGAACACAATGCACTACCTGGTCTAGGAATTGAAATCACAATTGCTAGATCATGAGTGTAACACCTTGACCACCCTAATAACAGAAGCAATATTGATAATAAAAATAATAAGGATTTTAAATTTTGGCCCAAGGCCAGAAATTTTGAAATATGGGGTAAGGCTATTACATCGACCCCAGTGCTCTACTGGTACCTATTCTAGCGACTCTGAATGGGATAAACGGCAAAGTCAACTTTAGTGAAATTTGAACTCAGAACATAACGACAACTGAAATGCTGCTAAGCATTTTACCCAGCATGCTAATGATTCTGCCAGCTTGCAGCCTTAATAATAATAATAATAATAATAATAATAATAATAATGATGATGATGATGATGATGATGATAATGATAATAATAATTATAATAATAATTATAACAATAATCCTTTCTATTATATGTTCAAGGCCTGAAATTTTGTGGAAGAAGGGCCAAGTTGAATACATTGACCCCACTGCTCAACTGGTACTCACTTTATTAACCTTGAAAGGATGAAAAGCAATGTTGACCTAGGCAGAATTTGAACTCCGATCAGTTTGATGATGATTATATTGATCGTTATCATCATTATTGTCTTAATGTCTACTACTTTCCTATGCTTGAGTCTGATGAAAGAACAGAAAAATATACATATATAGGTACATCTTTATATACTAGAAACACATGTACACACATATCTCAGCTATACATATAACATAGAACCTCAAACTACATTAATATATAAAACATATAATTAAGATTTTAAAGCACTAATACAAAGGATGATGATGATAATTTGTTGATTAAACATTAACAACCTGATAAAATTTATCAGAGGAAATTGAAATGAATATACAAGGGACATAACAAATAAATAAGTATGCCATAGTTATTTCCCTTGAACATCTTGAAATATTGTTTATCTTTAAGATGATGAATTTTAGAAATAATCCTGAACATTTATCATTATTATTAGTATCATTGTTTTTTCGATGCTGAGCTACCTTTCAACCTTTTGGTATCAATGATGACAAAATTCCCCTCATATACCTGGTTTGATTAAATCGATTATATATTTTGGAAAGAAAGTATATATGCGTCAAATTCAGAAATTCTTGTTTTCTTTATACTCTTTACTCTCTTTTATTTGTTTCAGTCGTTTGACTGCGGCCATACTGGAGCACCGCCTTTAGTCGAGCAAATCGACCCCAGGACTTATTCTTTGTAAGCCTCGTACTTATTCTATCAGTTCTTTTGCAGAACCAGTTTAGTTAAGGGGATGTAAACGCACCAGCATCGGTTGTCAAGTGATGTTGGCGGGGACAAACACAGACACTCACATACATGTATATATATATATGTATACATATAAACGACGAGCTTCTTTCAGTTTCCGTCTACCAAATCTACTCACAATGCTTTGGTCGACCCGAGGCTATAGTAGAATACACTTGCTGAAGGTGCCACGGAACCATGTGGTTGGTAAGCAAGCTACTTACCACACAGCCACTCCTACCCTAATATGTTACTATAAATACCAAAGAGAGAGCATATCCTCTATGTAATCATTCACCCTTCTATAAATAGGAGGTAAAATTGCTTTAAATTTCTGTTCTGCCATAAAAAAGGAAGGATAGATAAATGTAATTTTAAATGATTATTTATTTATTTATTTGTGGAAAATCAGTGACAGGGAGAAAATTAACGTCCACAACTTCTTTGCTTTTCTTCCGTTTTTTTTTTTTTAATTTTTGTCAAAGATTGAAGACTAGAACCTATGACCCTTTATTTTTTTTAGTGCCCCTAAGACAGGTAGAAGGAAGGAAAAACAGCATGCTCAAATTATGAACCTAGCTTGAAAGCTTGCAGCAGAGTGAACTCGAGGACCAGTTGGTGGTGACAGAATAAATCTAGCACCCCAAAATCAAGAACATAGAGATAAGGAACAATTTGCCACAAGGCATTGTGTAAGACACTGCAACATTTCTATCCAAACATTGATCCGGATCGGTATTTTATCTTATTTTATCAATCCAGAAAGGGTGGAAAGGAAAGACGACCTTGGCAGGATTTGAACTCGAAGGACAGAGAGTTGGAACAAATATTATCATTTTGTCCTATGCTCAACCCCTCAGTCAGTTCAAAGCCGTTTTCAGAGCCTATGAGGCTGGTGGAAGGACATAATCCTTAGATTTAGTTTAAATACCTGCAGTGGAACAGATTCTGCAAGAAGTATTCACAATTTGATAAAAGACATGAGGGAAATGACTAGAATCGGGGCTTGTAAGGCTATGGGTTCAGCCAATACATTAGTTTTCGGATTGGCCAGCTAACTAAAGGGGAAGGTGCATATATGATGGGGTTTGTTAGTCCACATTACTCTGTAAAGAGCAGAGTGCCATTTTCCCTGGTTTCTCTTGCATATATATTCCTCCCTGGATTGGACATGGGTCTATTGCAGGATGACTAAGTTTTATCAACTTAGTGGACTGGAGCAATGTGAAAGGAAGTGTTTTGCTCAAGAACACAACGCATTGCCTAGTCCAGGAATTGAAACCACTGCACCATGAGCCTACACTATAGCGTTGCACCAGAACCCTGACCCCAAAAAAGCAAAACAAGACATCCCCTCTGATTATCTAACAATGATGGGTTCACATCAAACATTGCTCTTCTAATTCAATATTATTACTTCTCAGTACAATATTATGAAGTTTGTGTTTCCAAAACTTCAGTTACTGAATGTTGCTAAAAAAAAAAAAATATTGTTTAGCTTTAATCTAGAAACGAACAATAAATATCTAAGATTAATACAATAAATAAATGCTTTAAGAGTATAAAACTCAGAATCTTAAAGTCTAGTCCTTCATTGTCATCATATGTAACTGCAGTGAATTTGCCTTTAAAAGTTGAAATATGTCAAACATATTTTAACTAACTTAAAGTTCACTTATACCTAAACACTGCTTGGTTCTGATACTGCTGTAATATACATATATGCTTCTGTGTATATGTAAAATTTTAATTAAAAAAAAAAAACACTTTTTCAATTGGATGAGATATCATTCCTGTTTGCTTTTAAGATTTGATCAGGTAAGTCTTCAAAAGTTTTCCTTGCAACTGCTGCTTTGATAACCTTACATATCAATATTTCGCAAAGTTTTGATATTATTATACAATACTTGATATGAATTAAAGATATATTAAGAATTGGTCTGCTCGACCATTTTAGCAAGGAAATAATTAAAATGTGTTATTTACTTTTAAAAGACTAGTGTTGCTGGAAACATTAAGAAAGAAATAATGAATTGAAATATTAGGAAAATATCTCATCACAACATTACTATGATTGATCTATATAGAATATTAAGCTATGTTGCTATATGTAAATTTTGAAGTCATTATTACCTGATATTGATTGATATGAAGCCTTGAAGATAATAATTTTCTAATTATGAGCAAAGTAGCTAGTTCTAAAATCTCTAAACGAGATATAAGTAGTAACAATTCTAGACAGTAATGTATTTTTGTCACTATAACATGGCTGTTCAATAAAGAACCATGTAACTACATTTTAACTCCAGGAAAACTTCTTTTCCAGCTGGTTAATGACAAACAACCTGTGTCCGGTATATTGTGAATAAGGGAGTGAACCATTCCCCTCCAGCTTGGCAAGACCGGTAGACCATGGTTTCTGGGTGTTTACTCTTCATTGGTACTGGACACCTGCCTGCTAAAGATGGAAATCAATTGTCCCCAGTCATAGTATATGAACAGCGAAGCTGCAGACTGTTGCAAATCTTGAAATAAGCAAAGTAGTTACTTCTAAAATCTCTAAATGAGATATAAGTAGAAACAATACTAGACGGTAATGCTTTTTTTGCCACTATAACATGGCTGTTCTATATGTGGTAACATTTTAACCACAGGAAAGAATTTTCTAATTCTTTACCCATTCACAAGCCTTATATCATATGACCAGTTATTCCGATGACATAAATGGAGTATTCAGATTTTTGTTTACAGGTGTGATTAAGAAGCATGTCTCCCAGTGATGTGGTCTCATGTTCAATCCTACTGTGTGGCACCTTGGGCAGTGTATTCGATGGCTCTGGCCTGACCACAGTGTTGTGAAAATATTTAGTTGACAGAGACTGAAAGAAGTCCATCGTTTGTGTGTGTGCATATGTATGTATTTGAGTGTGTGTGTGTACGTATGTATGCATGCATGTATGTATATGTGGTTGTGTGTAACCTTGCTGTGAATCATGTGAAAGCTGGAAATGAACATTTTAATCATACATGCAAAGTTATTTGTTTCTGGTCTCCAGTAGAGAAAAATGTGTGCTCATGGGAAATATTATCTTGTTTGGAAACAGCGAGGGTTTGTGACAGGAAGAGCACCTGACACAAAAATCTACCTCAATGCCAAATGATGATAATGATATTCTAGTTGAAATATCTGTCTCTCCACATATACACACTAATACACACGCACACATACTTCAGCAATGTAACTACACGTGTGGTGTTAGTGATTTCTTTTCCTTCTTTTGACTTTTCCCTCTCTCCTTTCCAGTGAAGAGCTATGCTCAAAACGTCAAACTCTCTCTTTTCACAAGTGTAAAGCTAATATATTCCTTGTGCATGTCCTTGTGTTGTCTGTTAATTTTATTCATTTATCTGAATTGATTGTTTATTTAAATTGACTATATATATTTATATATGCACACACACCCACACACACACACACATATATATATATATATATATGTTTTAGATATATATATTTATAGAAATACATTAAATATATTGTGACTATGTAGCATCTGTTTTAGATAACATTAGATTACATATACGGATTTCCTTAGATTATTTAGAAAGTAAATTTTGTTTTCTGGTGAGAGATATTTTCAATGGAAATGATATAAGTACATTAGTTGTGCTTTATTTCATTATCTCAGGAAGAGAGAAGAGCAATTTGTCTGACAGTTAAATTTGAATTCTATAAATGGCATTTAAATTATTTAAGATATATTGATTAAGAAAGTGCCATCTGCTCTAGCACAAGACCTTGTGAGCAGATATAATAGAAGGAAGCTGAAAGAATTTGTTGTGTGTAACAGAGTAACTCAATGCTTCAGAACATCAAACTACTTCCTTGATTTGTAACTAGTTTGACTAATGGTAATGCATTACACTCTTGTCGGCCCTTGAGTAACTCTGTTACTTCTATCATATATATGTATATATATATATATATATATATATATATATATAT
>NC_068984.1:67035151-67042504 GCF_001194135.2 Octopus bimaculoides
AAATATGATGGGCTTCTTTCAGTTTCTGTCTGCCAAATCCACTCACAAGGCTTTGGTCAGCCCAAGGTTATAATAGAAGACACTTGCCCAAGGTGCCACGCAGTGGAACTGAACCCAGAACCATGTGGTTCGTAAGCAAGTTTCCTACCGCATAGCCACCCCTGCGCTTATTAAAATTTTTTACTACATCTTTTGTAATTTCTGAAAGAGATTTGAAACCACTACCTATGAATTGTATTGCTACTTCTCAACACCCATGCCTACTGATCCACCGAAGATATATGAAGATACAGTTCCATATTTAAGAGATGAGGAATTTGTAGATTATTTACATTATTTAAATTATTTACAATTGACGGATATTTGTCCTCATCTTGTTTGTTGTTAACACAACGTTTCGGCTGATATACCCTCCAGCTTTCATCAGATGTGTTGGGGAAATTTAGAACCTGGGTTCTCATTCCTAAGGTATTTTTCGATGTTATTATATGCCCGTGGGCATATGGCGTACTGGTTATATGCCTACGGGCATACGGTGTAGTGGTTAAAAGAGCGGGCTACTAACCCCAAGATTCCAAGTTCGATTCCAGGCATTGACCTGAATAATAATAATAATAATTATTATTATTATGATAACAACAACATCGAAAACCCAGGTTCAAAATTTCCCCAAAACACTTGATGAAGGCTGGAGGGTATATCAGCTGAAACGTGTTAACAACAAACAAGATGAGGACAAATGTTCATCAATTGTAAATAATGTATATATGAAGATAATATATGTGTGTGCCTTTGTGCTATGTGTGCGCCCCACTCCCCGCCGACAGTTTGTTTATTTGTTTACACTCCCTTAGATTTAATAGTTTGGCAAAGAGGTTCGATAGAATAAATACTTGGTTTAAAAGTAAGTACTGGGTTCGATTTTTTCGGCTAAACGTTTCAAGGTGGTGCACCAACGTGGGCGAAGTGGAGAGGCTGAAACAAGTAAAAGGTAAAAGACACGAAGTAAAAAAAAAATTATGTCTGGAAAGTAGTTAATTTCATGATAGCAAAATTCTTCGTTAATAGATCCGTAACAAATGAATATAAGGGAAATAACTCTTGTAATATTTACTGAGTAATGTCCCATGAAAATCAGGCTGTGAAGCAATTTGACTTTCATATAAAAAACTATGACGCTCTTGAGGTTTGAACTGGTGGTGTAGTATGAGACAACAGCGTCCATAGGACTCTATTTAGAGTTGAGGGCTGCTGTAAGGAATAAATGTATTGGGTGTGAAATATTTTTGCGTTTAAAAACTATTATATTCCTTTGCACATAAGTGTTAGTTCGCAAGATATTACAATGTTAAAATAGATATCGAAGATATATACAATATATGAATGCGTTATACATACATACATACATACATACACACATATATATATATACACACAAATACATACACATATATATTTATCTCCTATATTCCCACAGAGGTAAGAGAGAATTTTCTTATATTCTCCAACTGCACACATCTCTAAAGCATCGTAAACTTACCGGCTGTTATTTCATGCAATAATCGTACTGTGTGTACATCTGCTTTATATATTTACACACACACACATTTTGAGTATGCAAATATCTCTTAAAAGGGATGTGAACATCCAAGCTTTGCCGGTTTAATTTTATATATCAATGTAAAAGTTCAAGAGCCCAGTATAACTTAATAGTATCGGTGTTTATTGTTTAAATAAGTACCAATTAAGTATATTACAGAGTTTAATGATTATTACAGTTTGGTATATGGGTATTTTAAAAATTGCATCTTGAGATAGCGAATTAAATATTTCTAATTTTCATTTATTAATTTGTAACTCATTGAGTTTAATATGGAAATAAATTGTAGCTTACAGAGAATTTTGACAATATGTTAATAGATTGAATTTTATCAGTTAAAACTCTCCATTTTCTCCATATAATATATATATATATACATATATATATATAAAAGGATAAATGAAATATAGAGCTATTCTATTGACATTCAATAATTTATTCATATTACAATATTACATTAAATACTATGAATATAATATATAACATAAACCATAACATAATATATAAATAATTATAAAAACAGTTTTTATAATTATTTATATAATATTATGTTATGGTTTATGTTATATATCATATTCATAGTTTTTAATGTAATATTGTAATATAAATGAATTATTGAATGTCAATAGAATATCTCTATATTTAGTTTATCTTTATTATTGAATTATACCAATATTTATATGGTATCGAACTGAAATACCAGTGAATTGGATATTTATCACACTCCTTTGAAGGATTTCTTTTCCTCAGTTTGTTGCTTTATATATATATACATGTAATATTTTGGACTGATAGGTATATGTTGATTAGTGTGTTGAAGTGTTGAGTAGAGCACTGGCACAGTTTGGGCTACCTGGTGTCATCTGAGGTCGGGGTATATTTCTGTTGGATTTACTTCTGGAATTCCGCAGTGTTAGTTGGCATAATAATAACTGATTAAGTAACCAAATCCATCTTCTGGTTACTTAATCAATTATATATATATATATATATATATATATATATATATATATATATACATATATATATTTCGGGTTCAGTCCCGTTACAGGACAACCGAAGCCTTGTAACTGAATTTGGTAGGTGGAAGTAATCGTTGTGTGTACATGTGTAAGTGCTTCTGCCTCCTAACCCCATAGCCATGCCCTTTATCTGTTGATATGTTTTATTGTCGAATCTTAAGGTATTTTCTTCTAGTACTTAAGGTATTTTCTTCTAGTAGCCTTGGTGATGAAGTTAGTCTTGAAGTGTTCATTTATCCATCCTGTATGTTTCTCTACCCAGTGTTTGATTGCTTCTAGGCCTAAAGTGTGAAGTATACTAGTATAGATAGGGTGACATCAAAACTTGTAAGTATAGTACCTTCTGCAACAGTGGGAGGGATGTGTTAGATGAAATCTATGCCATCCCATACATAACTGGGTGTAAAATCAATCCGTAGTAAATATAAAAATGACCATCTAGGACAATGGTGGTTTATAGAGATGGAATGTTGTGGATTTTTTTTGTATCGAAGGATGATGAAGTGAAAAAAGTTCTTTTTATATTTCACGGTAGGCAAGCAGGGTTGCCAGATATATGAATAAGAATACAAGAATTAAGGACTAGAACAGGTAAGATCCGTGCTACATATGTTTCATAGTGAGTGGAACCTCGCACACAGGCACATGCATGCACACACACACACACACACACACACGATCCGCTTCTTTCAGTTTCCATCTACCAAATCTGTTCACAAGGCATTGGTTAGCCTTGGGCTATATTAGAAGACATTTGCCCAAGGTGCCATGTAGTGGAACTGAACAAGGAACCATGTGGTTAGGAAGTAAGCTTTTTACCACACAGCCACACCTGCATAAGTATACATACATACATACATTTATATACACGCACACACACGTATATATATATGAATATCTAAATACACACACACACACATGTATTTATATAAATATCTAAATTCACACACACACATAAATAAATACACACATATACATATATCTAAGAATGAATGTATATGTAAAAAGAAGGAACAAGGTATTTCAAGAATAGATTGACTTCTGCATAATGCTCACCGGCACTAAATAGATGTATTTTATGCGCTTAAAATATTTAAATTAAATCAATATATTTCCATTACTTTATTTTGTTTTAATTTGTTACACATCACTTTATTATTCATCTAACATCCTCTTAATATATTTTTCAACCTTGACTGATTTTACAATTTAAATACTATCTCTTCATAGTTACAATCATTTAATCCTCCAGAAGCCCACAATAGCTGGGTTTGTTTTAACCCTATACATAGTTTTCCTTCTTTATCCAATAACATCTCTTCCGGATATTTAGTGTAACCTTTTCCACTCACTGCTTACACTTCAATGCCAAACTGCTACTTTTGGTGGATTTTCTTTATCTTATTTGTAACCCTCACAACCACTTGTTGGTTGTCTGATAATTCAAATACACTTGCCACACTTGACATTGTCATTATACATTATGGTCTTCTCCATACCTTATCCTTAACTCCATTTCCCTGACCATAATAGTATTGACTAATCTTTTCTGTATATCCACCCCTTACTCTTAATGTCTATTAATCTGTATGTCTATCATTTGCTATGGACATTAGTTTCTTATTTCTTTATTGCCCACAAGGGACTAAACATAAAGGGACAAACATGGACAGACAAAGGGATTAAGTCGATTGCATTGACCCCAGGGCGTAGCTGGTACTTAATTTATCGACCCCGAAGGGATGAAGGGCAAAGTCAACCTCGGCGGAATTTGAACTCAGAATGTAACGGCAGCTGAAATACCACTAAGCATTTCTCCTGGTGTGCCAATGTTTCTGCCAGCTCGCTGCCTGGACATTAGTTTCTATCTACCCTCTTCCTATCATGACCATGCCTTTCTACTGTGCTTTATACCTCACACAAGTTTATAGTAGATCAATGCTTTCCACCAATGATCCACTCCATTCTCTCTCCAACAATTTTTTACATAAGGAATTTGTCTACCATATATACTATTCTACTTTACATAAAACTTTAGCTATATTGGTACTTATAATGTTACTTTGTAAATTAAAATAAAATAGCTTTTAATGATCAAACTTTATCCTTAGCTGCAATATTTTAAGCAAAAATTTTCTTGTTCTGTACTTTACCAGATGTAATAAGTTGTCCTGAACTTTTCCAAGTGTAATAACTTGCCCTGTGATTTTTCAGCTTTATAATCTTAAGAATATTATTTCTCTTGCTTGTATTTTTCCATGTAATCCATGTTCTTCCAGGCTAAGCTATTATGCTAATTAATAACGTCAAATGTGTCAATTAGCAGTGTTATTAATAATTTTTCCCTTACCTCAATGACGCCGGTGACTTATATAGAAGTCCCCTTATAGAACTATATTTATAAAAAAGTATAGAACTATATTATCACCCTCAAATTTGAGAAGCAAACACTCATAACTTTTTTCTTTTAAAACTTCATTGCATAAGATTGATACCATGAAATTCCTTGAATTGAGCTCTATTATTTAAGTTTAATTAAAATATAATTTGTTTATAAAATAAAAATGTTAATTCTACTTAAATCTAATTTTTTGCCTTATATTTTTTTCATGATATTTTACCTCACAACTTTTTTGATACAAATTTTGGTTGCCTGGGAACAAAACTATGAAATTCTTCATGCTTTCTTCTATCATTGAAGCTAAGATAAATATATTTTGCTTATAAAATAAAAAAAAGTTATTTAGATCTAAACTTGAGTGGTGGCTTTACTTACTCTCCTATAACGGTGCTACAAATTTTGATGTAAACTTTTTTTTCTGCAGGACCAAATCTCAATTTTTTTATGCCAAAATGTAGCTACATACCAGACTTCTTCAAAAATGTTAAGTGTTCAATTTGGTTTAATTAGCGACAAGCTCTGAAAGGTGCTGCATGTGAGTAAATTGCAGCCTTAAGAATATTATTCAACTTCTACTGTAGTGGAATGATATATACATGTACACACATATATTTACTTCTACTTGTTTCACTCACTTGACTACGGCCATGCTGGAGCATCATCTTTAGTCGAACAAATCGACCCTAGGACATATTCTTTGTAAGGCTAACACTTATTCTATCAGTCTCTTTTGCCGAACCGCTAGTTCACGGTGACATAAACACCAGCATCGGTTGTCAAGCGCTGGTAGAGGGACAAACACAGACATACAAACACACACATACGCACACACATACACATCGAACTTCTTTTCAGTTTCTTATTTCATTACTGCCCAAAAGGGGCTACATACAGAGGGGACAAACAAGGACAGACTAACGGATTAAGTCGATTATATCGACCCCAGTGCGTAACTGGTACTTATTTAATCGACCCCGAAAGGATGAAAAGCAAAGTCGACCTCGGCGGAATTTGAACTCAAAACGTAGCGGCAGACGATACACCGCTAAGCATTTCGCCCGGCGTGCTAACGTTTCTGCCAGCTCATCACCTTTTCAGTTTCTGTCTATCAAATAAACTCACAAGGCTTTGATCGGCACGAGACTGTAGCAGAAGACACTTGCCCAAGGTGCCACGCAGTGGAACTGAGCCCGGAACCATGTGACTGGGAAGCAAGCTTCTTACCATACAGCCACTCCTTTGCCTATATATATTATATATGAAAGAGATTGTTGTGTATTGTGCTCAGGTGCACTACAACTAAGAAAAAAAAAGGTAGATCGAAGACAACGAAGGACGCAGCGTCGTTCTCACGGAAGATGACAAGTGACGCCACCCCTGACTATGACGAAGACAGCAACCCCAAGACCAATGACAACAATGACACCGCCGGCAACTCCGAAGTGGACACGGAAGACGACGATGACGCCGCCAACGACGACAAAACCGACGCCTATGACGCCTATGACGATGACGACGTCGCGGACACCAACGTTAACCGCCGCCGTCAACGACACCGACGGACGACCTTGTTCTAAATTTTTATTTAGAGGAAATTACATAAGTCTGAAAACCGAAAGATGTTTTGCACAATATAGTTACATACTAAAGGCTCAACAGAAGTACCAGATGGGCATAAAAAGAATGCTTTCGATCATAAGTCTGCTCAGTCATCACCTGACTCCGGGCTAAACAACAATAAAAACACGAGGGCAATTGTAAAAGCGACCAGGAACATTCATTGAGTTGCTGTATTAAGTATTGAATAAATCTCCCACATGACTGAACTGCAGGTAATCCTGTGATTAGCTGACGTCCTATCTGCTCGGTGACTTGTCTCTTATCGACTTAATGTCTTAGGAAATGAAGATGAGTTCTTGTTCTGTAGATCTCAACGCTCCACGAAAGGACAGAAATAAACACAATACTAAATATATTTTATTGTGTTTTAACGGTGAACGGAAAGGGAGAGAAAAATGAGTTACTGAAAAGGTCACAATTTAAGTTTGGAAAAAATTTTAGAGGAATGATTGTTGCATTTCATTTACGTGCCATAAATGGTGGTTTGAAATTTTGGCAAAAGGTCAGTAAGTTCGGGAGTAAGTCGATTACATTGACCCCAGTGCTCAGTTGCTACTTCAGACCTCGGTGAAATTTGAACTCAGAATGTAAAGATGGTCGAAATGCCGCTAAGCATTCTGTCCGCTCACCGCTTTCCTTACCATAAATAATCTTTTATCTTCTTCAGTCATTGGACAACTGTCATGCAGTGACTCTTGGCTGAATCGCTG
>NC_068984.1:67042543-67044013 GCF_001194135.2 Octopus bimaculoides
ATACGACGGACATTTTTCAGTTTCCACCAACTAAACTCACTCACAAGGCTTGGTTGACTTGGAGCAGAAGATCACAACTATGTCACGAATCTGCGCTGGATGTGTAAAAGAAAAAGCACCCCGATTTATGTAATATCTCAAGTATAACAATAAAACGAACGAAAAAATTAAATCACTTATTGGATGTTTTTCCTAATCTTCTCCCTGTGACTACTTTTTGTACCCAACCTTTTTTTGTTTTACCTGTGACTGTTTTTCCCTATATGTATTTTACGAAGTTTATTTCTGTCTTGGGCATCGTACAAAACAACTCTACTTCAATTTCGTTGTTTTGAAATTAATAAACAAACAGTGTAATATCTTTTCTATTAAAATATTGCACCGTTTGTTCAATATCTTAAAGGTACAAGGCCTGGAATTGTTGGAGGAAACGAGTCGATTTCATCGATTCTTGAACATGACTGTTACTTATTTTATCGACACTGAAATGCAAAGTCAACCTCGACGTAATTTGAAATCGGGAGGAAAAGCCGGAAAAAATGCCGCAAGTAATTTTTGTCCGGTGTGCTAACGGTTCTGCTGGTTCGCCGCCCTAACTAACGATGCAGTATAAATCTGACAGACAGTCTTTGTATAAACCTTAATGACTGAAATAATGTTTGTTCGACTTAAGAGCCTATACACACGGCTGTTCAATCTAAAAGAACATTTTGGCAAATTTCTCTCGTATAAACAACATAGTGTCTAAAATAAAATACTGAAAAGGTATCTTGAATTTAGTTTTAATTACTAATGTGCATGAGGTAGAAAAAGTTAGATGGTTACAGGATACTTCTGGATCGGAGATGACTTGTGGGTTAACAGTAGTGAACCAATGAGTTAGCGTTATTAGAAAAAAATGACACTGACGGTCCCAAGAAAAAGAAGAGGCGAGCTAAGATGGAGTTCATATAATATTCTACGTATAAATATTCTACGTATAAATATCTCATAATATCGTCAGTATCATACATGATATATATATATTATTAGTATATACGTTGTACATGATATGCTATGTTCTACCAGAATCTTGGCAATCACTATGATAGAGTGGAAGTGGTTGTCTTGGAGGAAAGCGTATAAGAGAGAGAGAGAGAGAGAGAGAGAGAGAGAGGCTGGGCGGGGCAAAGAGGAGCACAGAGGAAAAGAGTGGAATCATACGCAATTTGTACCGCTACTTTGCTTTATTGAAGACTGAAGGATTAAAAGCCAAGTCGACCTCGGTCGAAATCGAATTCAGAACGCAAAGAACCGCAAGAAATTCTGCACGGCATTTGTCCAATGTGCTAACGGTTCTGTCGATCGACAAGCTATACGTAATACAGTGAGTCAAAAAACTTCGATTAATTAAAATTATGCGAGCAATTAGGAGACAAATACTTTCTCTAGAGGTATTTATAGGTTATTTATATATATATATATATATAT
>NC_068984.1:67044311-67047936 GCF_001194135.2 Octopus bimaculoides
TATATATAAATATAAAACTCACCACAAGTAAGGGAGATAACCTCTGTAAGATCAGTTGATCGAATTGCTTTTCGTTTGGATAATATAGACAATATAATTTGGAGTGGATCTCGACTTTGAAGCCAATCGGTGAAAGCAACGGATGTTTTTTCCTTTTTGATACATTCAATAAAGATAATTTTAGGAAGTTGTTACTAAGGAAATGATTACCAGAATTAACCTAATTTTCCGTATATTTTTGATATTTGATTTGATGTGAAACTATGTTGAAACAGACATTTATATATTTTGTAACAAAGCAATCGACATTTACAGACTTGCTTATCAACCGTGAAAAATCATAAAACTAAAAGTATTTTGGTAGAGACATAATTGTTTGTTTGTTTGTTTGCTAGTAAAACTGGCAATTATGAAATAGTGAACTACTCACAGGAAGACCAGTGACAAAAGGATTGATCATAATAGCTATGTGTTTATACATATGATAGCTGTGTGCTTAAGATGTTCACTTCTCACTCATGTGGTTCTAGGTTCGATCCATTTTCGAAGTGACTTGAATAAATATCTTTCCATCTAGCTTTGGGACGATCTAAGCTTTGTGAATAAAATTGGGTGGTTAGAAATTATGCGGGAGCCCTTCGGGTGGACATTATCTGTTCTTGTGTGATAGTCTGAACCAATTAGCCTATTTATTACAGTTATTTGGTCCGCGAGTGTTGCAACCATCCTATTGCAACCATTCTGTTGCAACCATTCTATTTAGGTATTCGGCCTGAAGATAAGTTGATCTTTGGTTGCGCCGCATCTTGTCAGTTTCAGAAGTCTTAAAAAAATTCAGGTGGGCTCCCTTTTCCTCTTTACTTTGCCTAACCCAGTGTTTCCCAACCTATTTCCACCCCCGGGCCCACTATAACTTTCCAGAAAATATATGCCCTACCAGTGACATACGTAAAAATATTAATAATTTATACTTTCCTTAAAGAAATATCCATACTAGGGCATTAGAATAGCAATATACTGTAGCAGTCTTCATACAATATACTTGTCTGGAGGGATTGGCTTGGCTAGGCTGAATATAGGTGTAGTATGTTTGTCGCGAGAAAAAAGATTTTCACAATTCTGTCCCACTAAAAAAAAAAAACAAAAAAGAAAAAGTTTTGGATCTTACGCCCCATCACAATTTTCCCAGGACCCATCGGTGGTGCGAATGTCCCACGCTGGGAATCACAGGTCTAACCCATGGGAAAGAAGAAAAAAATAATGTAAGGCAAGTTTTTTGCGATCACTACGGAACGAAGCCTTTCCGATAACAGCAATCAGCTGATAGCAATAACAAACGAATAACATCAAGCGAATAAAGAGATCAGGGCCCACTAATTTTGATTATAATAACCGGGTGATAAAGCATCCATGCTTATAATGAGCAGGATTCAATATAATACGGATTTTTGATATTGAAACACTGCTACAAGTTTTTGCCAATTGCTAAACATTTCTCAACATCTTCATTGTACATTGCAAGATTAGTAGAATGGCATGGTTCTTGTATCACAAGACACTTTAGATAATGTAGTCCAAGATGCATCATGTCTAGAGAAAAGAGATAGGGTACTCGCGGTTAGAGTACTTTTGATGACAGGTTTTATCGAATAAGGTTGGTCTTGATTTAGAGTTAAGCAACATCAGGCTAAAATTAAACCAAACTGGAAGCCACTGGAAGAGTTGCTCTACCTGCTAGAAGTAGCAGGCAAATCTCCGCCCTTTCCTATATATATTTTTTAAATAGGACGCATTAGCTAATTTAGTCGACAGCTTGGACAAAAATAGATGAGATGGTCACGGTTGGAATGTCTTTGTTAATAATTCTGCTCCATCAAAGTTGATCAAGATCTGGCGTTAAGGTACAACAAAAAAACACGAATTGTAAGAAGTAGATAATTAAGAATAATTATGATTCTGTGTTTATTAATTGGCACATAGACAAATCAACGAATATCTCGCAGCAAAACAACAATAATAATTTAATAGCAATTTTAAAAGAATTCTATTGTGTGTACTGCGAGTGCATTGTGTGTTTGATGTGTGTGTGTGTGCATGCGTGTGTTGTTGTTTAGCTCCAGTCATGATCATCTCGCATTGCTGTACATTTAGCCACATTTTTTTTATTTGCAATATATATTTCAATTCAGTCCTATTTAAGGTCCTTTTAAAATGATTTTAAATCCAATGCTTCTTAAAAGAACATACGGTAATATTTGAAATAGATTTGACTGCTATCTCTCTCAGATTGAGCGACCACATCGATGATTCCTTCTTGGCTCAGTCTATTTTCAGAGTTTTATCATGGCTACCGAATAAGTGACACATATTTTTACACACACACACACACACACACACACACACACACATATATAAAGCACGATTTATTCGTGATCAGGGGTGCTCGAAAACTGAAGTACTACTGCATTTGTCTATTGGTGGGTCAGAAGATCGGGTTTCATTTTGATAGACAATTTGCTATATCACTTTGCAATACTGAGCTCATAAACTCTTGGAACACCTACAGCTATATTTTTAAACTATTTTATCCGGATGAAGGAGTTGTCACACTGCGTCCGCAGGTTTTCTAAGAACAAGGAGAATGGCACGACATTTGCAGGAAAAACATGGACAGAGAAGGAATAGAAGGTGGATGCCATTTCGGGGCGGAAAGGCTGAGAATAGAGTTAGTTTGGAGTCCATACAGAGACGAAATAAAGGTGAAGAAAGGATGAGAGAAGAGTGAAATAAGTCGAAAAAGAATCAGATGTCACGTGACTAGCTAACTCCGACAATCCGTGTCCACTGCAGTAAGTGTAGAAAAGACAGGACGAGGAGACAGCACGTCTATTAACAGTGCTTAGCATTTGTTGGCGAGCAACGTCATGTCAATCACTTTAGGAGGAACTGAAACCGATTAGATTGGTCATAAGCTTGTAAGTGCATCTAATGACAAAAATACAGAGTTTACTCTAATGGACAATCACCAGAAAATAGACTAATACTAATTGATCGATTCGATTTATGAATCTATCTGTCTTTCTGGCTGTCTATATATAAAATATGAAAACTTCCAACATTTTATGTGATTAGGTGGAGACAAAGCACTGAAGCTCGTTATTCAGGATTTAATACAAACCTACGACAGATTTAACATTTATTGTTATTGTTGCTATTTAGCCACAAGTCGGTTCTGATAAGGTATAACTATGGCTATACATATTCCAGCCGCAACCGCCTCTTACTGAACACAAATTTTTAGGCGTATCTGACTGGAAAAGGCATGTGGTTTGCTTTGTTGCCTTTAGTAGAGGTACTTCCTTCGCAAGCATTTGGGTTAAATTTCTGGTGTGTGTTGGCACTCCGTCGCTTACGGCGTCGAGAGTTCCAGTCGATCCGATCAACGGAACAGCCTGCTCGTGAAATTAACGTGCAAGTGGCTGAGCACTCCACAGACACGTATACCCTTAACGTAGTTCTCGGGGATATTCAGCGTGACACAGTGTGACAAGGCTGACCCTTTGAATTACAGGCACAACAGAAACAGGAAGTAAGAGTGAGAGAAAGTTGTGGTGGAAAAGTACAG
>NC_068984.1:67048849-67053146 GCF_001194135.2 Octopus bimaculoides
AAAAATTACATGTAGGTGTTACTGAATGTATCTTTCCTTCATTTATGTGGAAGTGAGTAATTTGAATGAAATCGGTTGTAGTCGAAGCAGGTCACTGGCTATATTTGAAGTACCGTAAGTGGGTTGGGTGGATGGAATTCTCGTGTATTAATGATTTCAAATTTTGCCACGAGGGCAGTAACTTTTGGGGAGGGGATGAATCGATTACATCGACCCCAGTGTTCAACTGGTACTTATTCTATCGACCCCTAAAGGATGAAAAGTAAAGTCGACCTCGGCGGAATTTGAACTCAGAACGTTGCAGCAGGTGAAATACCGCTAAGCATTTCGTCCAGCGCGCTAACGATTCTGCCAGCTCACCGCCTTATTCTCGTGTATTAATGATAACATTCATTGCTCAGGCCCTGAAAGTCACGATAATACGTTCAAATAGATGTTTTATTGTTGTTGTGTAGTTTCAGGTCATCTCTGATATCGAGTAGACATAAAGCATGCAGATTGTCCTGCAGGAAATTAAATGTGATCCCCACAGCATGCATTCAAGACATTTCATACCACTATCCAGGGTATAGAATCCTGTAAAATGAGAACGCGAGCATTTTCTGAGATTCCAGGAAATTTCTAGGCCCGTTTACAATGTATCCGTTGTGCTCCTCTCATAGACGCCCGCCTCTGCTTAGCTGACAGCATGCAGTTCTAGTTGCTTTGAATAGAAGGTTTTTTTAAAATCAGAATATGTCGAATACCCTCAGCTGGCAACCAATCTATTTTGTACGCCTGTCTATTCTGGATGAATATATTGGATTACACTATGGATGTCTGTACAGGATGTGTTTAACAAGGAATGAAACGTTCTGCGCTTAAGATCATAGTTTTAAATCAGAGTAAGGACAGTTTCAAGAATGATGTTCACTACAATAATTGATAATTCTAGCCCGATACAGAGCACTGAAGAGATTTCGTATTTTCTTTTCTAGATTGTAATAAAGACTGAAATTAGCAACTTAAAACTAACAAAACAGTTGTTAGTTATACAATGTTCACACTGTTTACAATTAGTTGAACTGAACCAACGAGAATAAAATGTTTTAACCAAGAAGACAAATTAGTGCCGATGGTGTGATATAAACTGTTGAATCACCGCCAACTGATTACCCAACTGTCCAACACTGTTTTCATACAGACAATTGACAATACATCAGTCTGTCTCCATTCAAAAGTCGATAGTCTAGCAACCATTAATTTAGTTACTTGTATTAGCTAATTATATTTTTTAATTGTGCAAATTATACTGGCAAAAAATTATTCCTAATTCTTTTTTCTTTGTGTAAACATTTTTGTCAACTGATCAGGAAAGTTTGAATAGACGATACTATGCTGATGAGTTTTAATCGACTGAAACATACCCATAGGTGTTTTTTCCTGCAAGCAAAGATTAAATGTTCTTCTCCTTATGATAATTAGCTTTGAAAGATTAACTCTCAATTTCTTGGTATTACCTGAAATTTGAAACCAAATCTATCCGCTTTTTGCTTGTCAAAACAAGCGGGAAATCTTTTCCACACCAGATAATTGACGAGGAAGCACTTGATCCCTAAGGACCTGTGCTGGTCAAGGAAAGTCCTTTGTTTAGGGTTCGATATACATTACTGACCATATCTTTATAACAGAACAGTTCTTGTCTCTTTCTCTTTTGTGTGAATCAAAGCAAAGAGCAACACGCTCTTTTGCGTCAGCCATGACCAAGAGCAGCACTTTTCTTTCGGCCGCAAGAAAGACAATGCCACATTTATTCTTTCTAGTTAGCACCGCACATTCCTTACTCTTTCACTCTCTGCTGACAGACAACTTTTTTCTACATTATCAGCTACTAACCAGCGAGCCAACCACTTAAATTGCTGCTGTATCTGACTACTTGTCGGGCAAACGAATAAATATATGTAAATAATATTTCTTCCTTCTTGGTGTCGATTCTTCGTTGTTCACTGGTTACTCCGACGCGAGAACCTTTAAGCGTTACATCCACACGCTACATTCGGTAGTGGGCTACATCATATCGACATGATATCACATCTTTCATCCAGCCCGCTACAAGTTCCTAACAGTTATTGTTAGTTCTTTTTTTTTTTCGTTTCTTTAATTTTTAAGGAAGAACATTAAAAAATTATGACTGTTTTGTGCATGAAACTCAGACTCACTAACTTAAACCTCTGTTCCGCTAACTTGATAAGATAAATACCAGTTGAGCACTGGGATCGATCCCCTGGCCTTTTGCCAGAATTTGAAATCAATATGTGATAATCTGGCAATTCACTGACATGTTTAAGAGTTTAGTTGAATTGAAATCAGTTTATTACTGGGATTTATGTTATCTACCACGTAAAAGCGAAAAGCAAACAGGACTTCAGAAAAAGTTTGAATACGTCATATAGAAGACAGGAAATAAATTATATTAAGCATTTGGACCCGCAATCTACCATCATGTCAGTTCACTAATCTTCATTTCTTACGTTAATGTAAGTCCTCTAAGTTTAATGGAAGTGTGAAGTGGATTAGACTAACTCCAGTACTTGACTGATACTTATTTTATCGATCAGGGCAGGATAAAATACAATATCGATTCTCAGCGTGATTTGAACTCGTAATATAAACGAACGTAACTAGATCCCCCTTATGACATTTTGTCCGGCATGTGATGTGATCAGATAGATAGTAATAAAAATAGAGAGAAAAAAAAAAAAAAAAAAGAGAAAAAATATCCTACGAACCATAGATTTAAAGAAAATGGCTCATTGAAAGAATTAGAAGACATCGAATGAAACAGCTTCAGTCATTGGATAATTTGGTTTTTACTACTTGAATAGCTGAGATGAGAGTTAAAAAGAAATATATATATATAAAAAAAACTAATAAAAGAAAAAGAAAAGGGAAAGAGGAAAGTGTTAAGCTCTTTAACCTTCTCATCGGTAAATAATCACTTCACTATACCTTTAATGGAAAAAATACTGGAACTAATGTTTAATGCAACGTTAGTTATATTTAAAAGAAAGAATTTAGTGTGTACGTGTATGGGGTTGGTGGTGTCGGTGTTGGAAACGGTAGTGTTGATGGTAGGGGCGTGGGTTACGGTGGCGATGGTGTTTCAGAACTGCTGCTTTTGATTGATACGTAAATCACCTGAGGAATTTAAAGTATTTAGTTAAATGGACCAGTAATAATAACGTACCAAACATAATCTAACACCTGAAGAATAAATACCACCACCACCACCATTTTTAGCTACAACAACAGTAACAACGACTACGGAACAAGAACAACAACATAACACATAATATAAGTAAATAACAAAATGAAAGAAAAAAACCCCACAAAAACCCCACAAAACAAGTAAATGGTTCATGAACGATGAATACGGTGTATATTCTATATTCTGTATAACGGGTCTTAGAAGAATACTTAGATTGAAGATCAGTCGAAAATATCTAAAGTAAGTGTGTGTGTGTGTGTGTGTGTGTGTGTGTGTGTGTGTGTGTGTGTGTGTAATAGAAGGACAATTGACCATCTTGGCAATGCATCATTAAGCCTTGTAAACCTTCCAGTGTCCATTCCTTTAATGTTTCTGGCACTAACTCTTTCAGTTCAACTAAAGGGTAAATGAGAAAAATGTTGCACAAAGTTGCGATATTGATTCCTTTTGACTGGACACACGAGGTGAATTTCTGCTGTGAGCTGGAGTTTAAGAGATTTGGATTTATCTCAGTGTATTACGGGTATTTAAATCTATTGGCGACGAAGTAATAAAACAGTGTTTCTGAAACATTTCTTTTTTTTTACCTATAGACCCCTTTGATTTCTATTTTACTCAGATGGACCCTCCTAGCCATTCGATGTTAAAAAAAATTTCTATTATATTTAAAAAATTAAACACGAGGAAATGTATAACAAAAAGCTATCATGGGATTGCTCCTAGAAAGTTACCCCATAAGTCCAGGCAAGGTTATTTATGGAAGACCAGCAGTCGCCCATGCATACCAGCCTCCTTTCTCCATGTCACATGACGTCGCAACTCATTTCTACAGCTGAGAGAACTGGAGAATGTGAAATAAAGTGTTTTACTCAATAACACATCATACAGCCCGGTCCAGGAATCGAACTCAATACCTCATGATTGACGCTCTAACTACTGAGCCATGCGTCTTGTAGAAATATAACCAATTTAAACTATAACAACCCTAATTCTAACACCCTTTACAGGTGTGCGTATTCTTTACTTTCGCCTATACACACACACACACAC
>NC_068984.1:67053246-67054411 GCF_001194135.2 Octopus bimaculoides
CACACAGACACACACACGCAAACACACATATATACATATATATATATATACACACACGATGGGCTTCTCCACTGTTTCTCTCTGCGAAATCCACCCAGCATACCTTGGTCAGTCCGTGGCTATAGTAGCAGGCATTTGCTGAAGTAAGTGCGCGTTGGGACTGAACCTGACATCACACGTTTGCGAAGCGAGGCGCACTGTTATACAGAAATTTATTTGTTACCGCATACAGAATCGCATGCACGCGCATGTAATTATCTATCGGCTTCTTTAATGGTCTATATATGTTTGGCACAAAAACCTGTAAACAAATATCTCTTCATCCCTGCTTGCATGTATGTGTGTGTTCGGGTGTGTCTATAAGCATGCATATACATATATGCATATATACTTTCATATATATATGTACGCGTTTCTGTGAGTGTATGTGCTTACATGCTATGTTTTCTTAACAATGCAGAACGCTGATTGTTGCCATAGAAACGGCAGTTCTTGTCTTCTTGTTATTTTTTTCAGTGTTCAAAGAAATCAGGTATTTTATTCGCAATTGGAGGCGGTGGTGGGGATGGATATACAGAAGAACTGGTAAATAATATAGGATTATTAAAAGAATACCAGCTAACAGAATCAGCGCTAACGCAATGCCTAGTTTTTGAGATGCATTGTTATTCACAAACAATAATAGTAGCAGTATTTTACCGAACACATTCAGTACTCACAGCTAATATTGATTTCTTATACAGGTATAAGGCCAGAAATTTTGCATAAGAGGTGAACAAGATTATGTTCGTTTATTTTCTGAAATTCTCTTCGCTATCAGATGAGGAGATTTGCTCGAATTACTAAATATTTCCTTGCCTTAGGGTAACTTAACTTAGTATAATTTCTTTTGTTTTTACAATACTGACTTATTCTGATGTTGACTATAAACGTCTTGGCAGTTCTGGTGATTATGCTGCGTATTTATATTTTTTCCTACAAAATGCACCCTTCCCTCTCACAAAAGGAAAAAAAAACAATAAAAAAAAAATAAGAGGGAGTGGAAAACTAGTATCGGGAATGTACTAAAATGTGCTTCAACCAGGATCTGAAAACTTTGGAAACTTGATTTGCCTTCCACATTTTTTCTTTCATTTTACTTGTTGTAACCATGTTGGGTGTGTAA
>NC_068984.1:67054776-67055147 GCF_001194135.2 Octopus bimaculoides
AAATAGGTATTTCGTCTGCCGTTATGTTATGAGTTCAAATTCCACCGAGGTCGACTTTGCCTTTCATCCTTTTGGGGTCGATAAATTAAGTACCAGTTATGCACTGGAATCGATGTAATCGACTTAATCCCTTTGTCTACCCTTGTTTGTCCCCTCTATGTTTAGCTCCTTGTGGGCAATAAAGAAATAAGAAGCTTGCTTTTCGACTACTTGGTTCCAGGTTCAGTAATACTGCGTGGTCCGACAAAATCCTTGTGAGTGGATTTGCTAGACGAAAACTAAAAGGAGCCCAATATGTATTTATGTATGTATGCACATCCGTACGCGTGTGTGTGTGTGTGTGTGTGTGTGTGTGTGTGTGTGTGTGTGTG
>NC_068984.1:67056084-67060017 GCF_001194135.2 Octopus bimaculoides
CACACACACACACACACACACACACACACACACACACACACACACTCGACGACCGTCTTTTAGTTTCCGTAGCCAAATCCACTCCCAACGGCTTTGGTCAGTCAACAGCTATAGCATAAAACACTTGCCCGAGGTAGTGTGTACTGGGACTGAACTTAAGACCATATCGTTGGTAAACAAACTTATTATTCACACATGTGATGAGAACTGAAAGACAAATAAATCGTGTGCGCCTGGGTAATGGTACCACAAAACCAGCAAGCTCTGAGCATCAGGAATCATTGTAGTAACTACAACTGGTTAACATTAAAATGTTTGTTTTCTTTGTTTTCCAAATAGCGTAGCTGTATGGTAGCCCAGCTGTGACAAATTCTTTCTTTTCCAGTCATATTTTAGGACTAGTTTTATCCAGCGTATCCTTGAATGAGATTTGGTTATTTCGAGCACACCTAGTGACTATGCAATAGCGTCCTCCTCATTGATTTGTTCCTTTTTATCTTATTTAATGTTGTGTGTGAGGTCGCCATTAGATATCATGTGTGGTTTGCAAATCCTAACATTTGTAGCTACTTTGAGAGTTTTAGCTGTTACTGTTCGTGTGTAGAAGAAGGTAAGACTATTTTCTTGACATCTGTAACAATTGTGTCATTGTAATGTTTATATGAGTATATGTGCGTGTATGTATGTGTGTGTGTGTGTGTGTACTGACGTATTCAGACACACAAATACATATGTTGATAAACATACTATACAACGTGATATATCTGAAATTAAATGTATATGCACCGATTGCATGTTTGCACAGATTAGGAAAAATTCTATGCTTAAAGCTTAAATATTTCCTCCAAATGCAACCTAAAAAAAGAACACATTGCTGCTTATTCAGTAAGGTCTTTTTTGGGGGGGTTTTAAAATAAATCGCGTGATTTTTATCGAACGAGGAATGAAATCACTACATTCTATACATCTACTAAATAAACACGTATAGATCTTATTACGCAACACACATTTTTGTTTGCATACGTACGCTTGCGTGAGGTCGTGCAAATTGATACGTATTATACAAAAATACGCATATCCATACACTTAATCACAAGTAATCACATAGATGTACGCACATATACGCGCATACACACACAGGAATATTGCATGTACTCTGTAACACGCAACCCCACCACCTATATACGTGTACTATGGTTCATTAAATGCATAGATTCTCACTTACGCGCGCGAGTATACACACACATTCACACAAACATACATACTTACACATAGACACATATACATATTGTAAGCAGAATCTTTAGAAATTATTTCCCCGGATTTCTCGTTGCCAATCTTCGGACGATTATGAAAATGGAACGTAAAGCTTGTTATTTAAAATGTATGGTGCGTGGCTAAGTGGTTGAAGTAACTAGCTCACTATCGTGAGGTTGTGACTTCGATATCCGGTGGCATGTTGTGTCCTTGAGCAAGACACTTTATTTCAGGTTATTCTAGTCCACCCAGCTGGCAAAAATGACATGTATCTGTATTTCAAAGGGCCAACCTTCTCACGTTGTTACGCTGAACCTCCCTGTGAACTATTTTAAAAGTACGTGTGTCTGTGGAGTGCTCATCCACTTGCACGTTAATTTCACAATCAGGCTGTTCTGTTGATCAGATCAACTGGAACCCTTATCGTTGTAACTGACGGAGTGCAGATTTGAATATGATAGCAACATTTTGGAAAGATATAACTAATGTATATATTTTGGAAGTTACAAAAATCATTTTGCTTTTGCACTGCCGTTGCAAATATGACTCATACCTAAAAAAAAGGAAGGAAAGAGAAGGATGTTGATTGACAAAATGAAATAAAATTCTAGAATGAGAAGCTAAGTAAGATTACATACATGAAATAAGTATTTGCAACTTCGCTTTGTATCCATGCGGTTTCTGATTCAGACCCACTTTGTGGTACTTTGGACAAGTGTTTTCTACGATAGTCACGAACTGACCAATGCCTTGTGAGTGAATTTGGCTGACGGAATCTGTGTGGAAGCTTATCGGATATATATATATATATATATATATATATATATATATATATATATACACACACACATATATATATGAAGATAATGAAGACGAAGACGACGACGATGATAACAGTCTTGACGATGATGATGATGATGGTGACTAGGACCACGACAACTATGTTGATGATTATAATGATAATGTCGATGACGACAACGTCACGAGTTGTTCCATGCTTCATCCTATTTGCTCAAAAACCGTCCAACAAATCCTATTAAAATCAGAATGGCCTTTGACATAAGAATCACTTCCTTGAAGAATAAAGTCTGATCAGGACTCAATATGAAAATTGAGAATACATCGAGCTATGTGAAACTATAAATTTCCATGTATACGGAACAGTATCTGCGAAGATTCTACATTGCATGTTATTCTTGTTTACCTCCAGATAAACTGGAGCAGTTCGTTCCAATTCCATCATTGCTTCCAAACATAATTTTAGGAACACACATACACACACACATGCACTTATACATTAATGATGTACACAAATACATGACAGGTATACATAATACTAAAAGACGCATAAAGTAAACACATGCAGACAAATATATTAATATGACAGATTTTAAAAATGATAAAAAAATACAATCAATGAAGAGACAAACGAAACAGTAAGATTATACGTGTTGATTTTATCAGGTATTTCTGTTTATTTAGAAACCTACAATGAACAGGTCAGACGCTAAACTATAAATTTTAGAGGGTACAACCTTAAAGGTGACACCGCTCCGTTAATCGCAAAAATTTCTGTCTCGCTATTGGCTAAAGATACCCCGATTTTTCGGTTTTTAAACTTCTGTAACCTTTTTCTCCATTTTTTTTCTCCACAACATCATACCTTCAAAGCAATGAGACTGGAAGGCTACATTATTTTAGCTGATTTTCAGATTTTTTTTTACTTCCTTTTAAAAAATATAAATTTTCCGAATGAAAAAAACAACTAGATTCTAATTTTATCTAGAAATATATTATGAAATATGTATTAATTTGTTTTTAATATTGTAGAATCTTAAGTCAGTGAGCTGGCAGAATCGTGTGCACGTCGAGTGAAATGCTTAGCGGTATTTCATCTGCTGTTACGTTCTGAGTTCAAATTCCGCCGAGGTCGATTTTGCCTTTCATCCTTTCGGGGTCGATAAATTAAGTACCAGTTACGCACTGGGGTCGATATAATCGACTTAATCCGTTTGTCTGTCCTTGTTTGTCCCCTCTGTGTGTAGCCCCTTGTGGGCAGTAAAGAAATAGGCATTCCGTCTGTCTTTACGTTTTGAGTTCAAATTCCGCCGCGGTTGACATTGTTTCATCCTTTCGAGGTCGAGAAAATAAGTACTAGTTGAACATTGGGGTCCATGTAATCGAATTATCCCTCTCCAGAATTGCTGACCTTGTGCCAAAATTTGAAATCAATATAGTAGGATCCTGCGTGATCTGAGGGAAATCTAGTTGCTATTTCAAGCAGGTTCATTGACAACGTAGAGGCTTATTTGTAGGTTAAATCACGAGTACTTTTATTTCAAGTTTTACTATTCAGAGTGCATATAATTGTTAATCACCTGGAAAATAAATGACTTGTCTTAGAACAGTGTTTTTGGATAAAACTAATTCTCTTAAAACAAATTGAAAAACTCAAATTGTTTTAAGCAATGAATCTCCGTCGGTTTCAGCGATGAGTATTCACTTATTTGATCTAACACAGAACTGTTTGCCTTACCAGGACAACAAGCAACATCACATCAGTAACATCAGCATTACCACCATCACTACTAACACCACACCGCCTCCACTATTAAAAGCCACCCCATACTACTACTACTACTACTACTACTATCACCACCACCACCACCACTACTA
>NC_068984.1:67060027-67061214 GCF_001194135.2 Octopus bimaculoides
CTACTACTACTACTACTACTACTACTACTACTACTACTACTACTAACTAGCTCCTCTCACTGTCTTAAATGTCTTAAAAATTAGAGGGACGTATTGCATGATGTAAATTGAGGTACCACCTCCACAGCAAAAGCACCGTCGCGTTGGTCATGGTTGAAATATCTTAGATACCTTGCCCATAGGTTTACCCGTTTAGAGTTAATGGAGTCGGAGTTAAACAGTAGCATCAACAACAACCGAAACAGAACACGCGGAACAATAAGAAAAATTACGAAAAAAAACAAAAAAAAAACAAAAAAAAAATAGCACCACATCAGTAGAGCCAAAAAAAAAAAAAAGAACGTCTACATGGTTGCTTAAGATCCTAAAAATATCCGCCAAATCTCCATCTTGATCGCACCCCACAATCTTAAATGAAAGGGAAGGACACATTGAAAAAATGCTATCCAATATCCGGAAATGAAGATACTGAGGTAAATTCATTCGACCGCATCTAAACTGGAGACTAAATAATGAATTTCTGTTTTCCAGCTCTACATGGCCGTAGCCATCACTACCATCTCCTCAACCTTCACCATCACGTCCACCTCCACTACGATAACGGCCATCATCATCATCATTATCATTATCATCAGCAGCCACAACCGACCCCATCATTATCACTGCTACCACCATCACCATAATTGTCATCACTGCCATCTTACCCATATTTCCCAAATCATCTACCACTACCGCCATCATTATCATCTCCTACCACCACCGCTATCATTATCATCTCTCTCCACCACCATCACTACATCATTTTCACCCCCAGCACTTCCACAGCCACTACCACAGCCCTTCATCATCATTATCATTACCATCATCATCGTCATATTATTTCTGTGTTAATGAATTTCGACGCAATGTAAAAAAATTAAAACAAAAACCCCGTTGTTTTGTATAATTTTAATGAAAATATTTATAAAAATCGTTGCTGCTTTTCTTTTTCTTGAGGTTGTTTTTTTTATTATTAAATTGTTGCCTTTTGTTTTTATTTTTATTTTTACAAATTAAGAAATGAGTTTTAGTGTAAAGTAAGTTTTCCAGAAAATTTTAATCGAAATCGTTTTTATATCTTCAACTTTTTTACATCATATATTTGTGTATGTGTGTGCGTATGTATGTATTTATGTATGTATGAATAT
>NC_068984.1:67061309-67080833 GCF_001194135.2 Octopus bimaculoides
TATATATATATATATATATATATATATATATATATATATACATATACACGCATATATGTGAAGTACCATAAATTTATTCCAGACAATTTCCCAATACATTGAAGAATTAGCTTGATAAAGAAAAGAAAGAAAAAATGGTTATTTATACTCGCTTTCTTTCTTTGAATATAATTTCTTTCATAATTATTCTTCCTCTATTTAATGTTCTTCTCAATCGTTTGATATTGATATTTTTGTTTTCCTTATATTTTCTTGTATTCTTTATTAAATTCTGTCTTTCTCTCTATACATTTTGGCATTTATTTCCAGAGAAAAATTCTCGTCTTGAGCCTCTGTCTACTACTTTTCTTAAAATCTTTTCAGTATTTTGTTATTGTCTTTCTTCGTAATTTTCCGTCGTTTTTTTTTTATTGTTCTTTATATGTTATCAATACTTTTTATATGCAAGAATTAATCAAATGACAGAAAAGAAAAAAAACAACAACAACAAAACCCCAGAACAAGACATAACGAAACGAAACATAACAAAACAAACGATATGGACAAACAAGTCACAATTCTAACGAGAATTTACATTATATAATATTGTGTAATACTTTTTATGCTATATAATAGTTTAATATACATTTTCGCTCGTTTAAAAAAAAAATAATATTGTTATTGCTTTCGCTCGTCTTATTTTTATTACGTGCTTTCAATGCTCGACAGAACAGTAGCCATATGCGCCATAAGCACGTGCAGTGTTTCATCTTTCTCTTCTTTTCTTCTTTCTTTCTTTATTGTTGAAAGTTACTCTACATAAATATGTTTTTAGCATTTCTGTTTTTAATTCATCCTGACATTTTGGTTTCTCTCTATGTCGAGACATTTATATTTTAATAGTTTCTCAATTTCTCTAAACGATAAAAATATCGCGTTTTGGGACCGTTTCTTTCCAATCAGGAAACATTTTCTAGCCTGATGGTTCTTGACAACAATGTCTGGTCAAAAGTCCTTAACTTTATTGTCTGTGTGAAGTGGCGTATACCAGTATATAGTCACTTTGTCTTCCACTCATTACGAATCTCAGACAACAACAACAACAACAATAATAATAATAATGATTTCTTAATATTAATAATAATCGTGCAAAGAGACCCTGTGTCCGCTCTCACAGAATTAACCAGATCAAGTAAAATCGAGAGCTCTGAAAAGTAAAATGGTGTAATAATAATAATTTTTATTGTTATTACCCTCCTCCTCCTCCTCCTCCTCCTCATCATCATCATCATTGTCATCATTGTCGTCATGATCAGGACAGTTGATTGCTAGAATCCATAGAGCGTCGGTCAAAGTACTATATGGCATTGGTTTCGGTTCTTTACTTTCTGAGTTCAGATCATGCCGAGGTGAACTTTTGTCCTTTCGGAGCCGATAAAATGAAGTACCAGTTAAAGACAGGTCGATGGTATCGAATCGACTAACATCTTCCATAGAAACTGGAGCTCACAGACACACTTGGAGCGGGGACTTAAAAAGTAGCGATACTGAGAGTTAGTAGGTAACTGCTCAGGATCAACTGCTCAGGATCAACTGCTCAGGATCAACTGCTCAGGATCAACTGCTCAGGATCAACTGCTCAGGATCAAACTCTCAGCACTAGTTCAATATGAAAGTACTTCCTACGTAATTAGCTACTGGAGAATAGTAATCATATTGTATATAGAAGGTTATAAATGTTAGCCCAGAGAAAAATTAAAAGGGCTTCTTCATAAAGTTTCGGTTGTTCGCACAGGTTTCTTTATAAAAATATGGATAGGATACTTCAGAAAAGTGGTGCAGTCATCTACCAGAAAGGCTCTAAATAAACCTAGTAAGCCAAAAATTTAATGGGATTTTGACACCCAAATAGATAGAACAAGTGAACAATATAGATGAGATGTCATTATATACGACAAAAATATAAGAATTCTTCGTGATCAATGTGGCAAATTCTTCAAAACATTGTTGTCAAGGAAGTAAATAAAGATCTCGAAATATGGTGAAATGAAAGGAGGGATATTCAGGATGAAGGGATGCAAAATAGCGAAAGTGGGAATTGCAGCAGTTACCGTCGGAACGGTAGTTTCAATCGCCCCATCCGCCACAAACATACCATGTCACCATGAACAGTTGGATATTCGAGCGCTTAAAAAAATCATCCCTAATAGAAATAGCTCATATTTTCGCAAAGATGCATACTATCTAAAACCATTTGTTAAGGTTTGACAGTCAACTCAAGGGAAAAAAACAATAAAAAAACAATACACTATATTATAGCCATAATAAATAAATAAATGCGCCCTTTCAAAGCTCATGGGCCCGGTTTCCCGGTTTCAATGGCGTATGTGTTCCCCAGCTGGACGGGACGCCAGTCCATCGTAGCGTTACTCATTTTTGCCAGCTGAGTGAAATGAAGTGTTTTGTTCAAGAACACAACGCGTCGCCCGGTCCAGGAATCGAAACCACAATCTTACGATCATGATGCTGACACCCTAACCACTAAGCCACACGCCTCCACATTTTATAGCCATACTATGCAATAAAGTATTATGATAATGATGGTAATGGTGATCCCGTCTTCTATAGACAAAAGAACTGAAATTTTTGGGAGGGTAACTAGTCAATTACATCGAATCCAGTATTCAACTGGTACTTTATTCTATCGACTCAAATGGAATTTGAACTCAGTACGTAAAGATGGACGAAATACCGCTAGACATTTTGCCCTGCGTGCTAAGGATTCTGCCAGCTCACTTATTATTATCATTATTATTAATGTCTTGGCTGAATCTTTAGCACGCCGGGCGAAATGCTTAGCGGTATATCGTCTGTCTTCATGTTCAGAGTTCAAATTCCGCTGAGGTCGACTTTGGCTTTCATCCTTTCGGAGTCGATTAAATAAGTACTAGTTACGCACTGGGGTCGATGTAATCGGCTTAATCCCTTCCCCTGAATCTGAGGCCTTGTGCTTCCAATAGAAAAAATTATTATTATCACTCTGTTTACTATAGGCATAAGGCCTGAAGTCTGCATGGAGGGGTTAGTTGATTATATCGACGCCAGTGTTCAACTGGTACTTATTTTATGAACCCTGGGATACTGAAAGCAAAGTCAACCTCGGCACGATTTGAACTCAGACCGTAAAGAGAGACGAAATATCGCTAAGCATTTTGTCCGGTGTGTTAACAATTTTGTCAGCTCATAGACCTGGTAATGGTAAAAACAACAGCAACAATTATAACAATAATGGTTTCAAATTTTGCCACAAGGGCAGCAATTTTGGGGAAGGAGCTAAATTGATTAGATCGACCCGAGTGTTCAACTGGTCCTTATTTTATCGATTCCGAAAGGATAAAGTCGACCTCAGGGGAATTTGAAGTCAGGACGTAGCGACGGGCGAAATACCACTATGCATTTCGTCCGGCGCGCTAACGATTCTGCCAGCTCGTCACTTTTAACAATAATAATAATAATAATAATAATAATAATAATAATAATAATAATAATAATAATGATTTCAAATTTTGGCACAGGGCTAATCATTTCGGAGAGGGGAGTAATTCGATTTCACCGACCCCAGTACTCAACTGGTACTTATTTTATCGACTCTGAAAGGATGAAAATCGAAATCAACAGTAATTTCTACTATAGGCACAAGACATGACATTTTGGAGAAGGGGGCAAGTCGGCTATATCGACCCCAGTGCTCAACTGGTATTTATTTTATCGACTCCTGAAAGGATGAAAGGCAAACAATAATAATAATAATAATAATAATAATAATAATAATAATAATAATCATGATAAAAAATAATAATCATTGAACGGTATAAATGGCCTGGTACAAGCTCGTGTCATATATAAGTATTGTATCATTTTCTAATTTAGTATTATTTCATATTAGGAATGGAATCTAGCCAAATAATTTTCCGGTGCAAATAACACAGAATTCTTGCATTGGCACAAGTTCACAAATGTGCGGGCATCGGTATAGTCAATTCAATTGATTCCGAGTATATCGTTTCTTAATTAAAAGAATAGGTGTTTCTGTTCGTGTTTCTGCTAATGATCATTGACATCACTTCCGATTTCTCCTCGTTTATCACTCACACTTCCGGGTCAACTATATTCATAGCTATCGCTTGCACACATATAACGAAAGATATTTCACTTATTACTAATTTTGATCTACCCCACCACACACATGTATGTATACACGCAGAGATATGTGTGTGTACGTGTGTGTGTGTGTGTGTGTGTGTTTGTGTATATATAATCGATTTTAAATTTTGGCAGAAGGCCAGCAATTTTGAGAAGGGATAAGTCGATTATATCGGCCCTTGCGCCCAACTGGCACTTACTTTATCTATCCCAAAAGGATGAAAGACAAAGTCGACCTCGGAGGAATTTGAACTCAAAACGCAAAGACGGACGGAATGCCGCTAAGCATTTTACCCGGCGTGCTAATGTTTGTGCCAGCTCACTGCCTTCTATCTATCTATCTATCTATCTATCTATCCATCCATCCATCCATCCATCCATCCATCCATCCGTCCGTCCGTCTGTCTGTCTGTCTGTCTGTCTCAATGTACCATGCAAATATCTTCTTTCACGTTATTTCTTATTTTGGGGTTCACGAATGTTACGCCTTTGATCGTACGTCTGTTGGAATAAAGTTGACCAACTCCACCAACCGGAAGAAATACTGTAAGTCGTCTGGTTCGAAGCCCTAATAATTTGTTCAGTCCAACAATCAGGGAAGGTATTTAATTCATCAACTCGTGAAGGATGAAGAATAAGGCTGATTTCAACAGAATTTGAAATAAGTGTGCAGCGAGGCTGAACGAATACCACTAGTCAATCTCTCCGATGCTCTAACGATTTGGTCAATTTACTGCTCAAGGGACATAACCCAAGATAAATACAAATATATTCTCAGTAACATGTGCTGTAGGAGTGCGAGTAAGTTCTAGTGTGTGTGTATGTGCATGTGTGTGTATCATTTATTTTTTTACTTGTTTCAGTCATTAGACTGCAGCCAGGCTGGGGCATCACCTTGTAGAATTTTTTAGTCGAATAAATTGACGCCAGTACTTATTTTTTAAAGCCTCTATGGATCTATTTTGCCGAACCGCTATATTATGGGGACGTAAACAGATCAACACCGGTTGTCAAGTAGTGATGCGGGTCACACACACACACACGCACGCGCGCACATGCACACGCACATACACGACGGGCTTCTTTTAGTTTCCGTCTACCAAATCCACTCAAGGCTTTGGTTGACTCGAGGCTATAGAAGAAGACACTTGCCCAAGGCGCCACACAGTGGGACTGGATCCGGAATCATGTGTTTGGGAAGCAAGCCTCTTACCACACAGCCACGCTTGCGCCTATATGCTTATGATCTTAAATACTGTGTCACTTTACCTCCTGGAAGTAGTTTCAACCAACAGAAGCATTAAAGTTGCAGCAAGCTGGAATAAGTATAGATACAGAATGTGGTGGTGCCCTAGCATGGCCGCAGTCCAGAGACTGAAAACATCAAAAGATATGTCTGGTTACTCATACATTTCTTCTTTTAGTTTAACTCGTAAAAGTAAATTATATTCGAATTTGTTGGCTATGCAATGTTACATGACGTCAAAATCAACTAGAAACCATTGAGATAAACATGTTTATTTATGTAAAACTGCTGAGAGAATTCAAAGATGAAGAGATATTCGAAAGGATAAATAATAAGAAACCCCTCAATGTATCTCTGTGTCATACTGATTGTATGTTCAAGATGGAAAGATTAATGAGACTTGAAATAGCCAAATAAACATTATCCTATGCAATTTTCAAATCCCCATGCGGTTTTGACATTCTTAAAATTCTGAGGTGGAATGGCTAATCTGAATTTTGGTATCTGAATCGTTAGGCTTATTCTCCGGAGACAGATATGATTCAATATTTTCAATAGTATTTCTTTCTTTCTTCCTATCTATCTATCCCTCTATCTGTCTGTCTCTCTGTCTGTCTATATACACATACATATACATACACAAACATATACATACATACATGCTTACATACACGTTTGTATGTATGTATGTATGTATGTATGTATGTATGTATGTATGTTTGAATTCCTAGCGGATAGCTGATGTAAGAGAGATAATCATTTCTTCATAATATTTGGTGGGATTAGAAGTTTGAATTTGAAATTAAGGTATATGGGTAAAGATCTACAGAATACACATATTTAAATCTTGACTGTTGCTTACTTATGAAGTTAAAATTTCTAATATATATTCTTTTATTCATTTACTTGTTTCAGTCTTTGAACTACGGCCATGGTTTATTTCTTAAGCCTAGTACTCATTCTATCGGTCTCTGGACTGAACCGCTATGTTATGGGGATGTAAACACACAAACACCGGTTGTCAAACGGTGATGGGGACAAACACACACACACACATATGACAGGCTTCTTTCAGTTTCTGTCTACCAAATCCACTCACAAGGCTTTAGTCGGCCCGAGGCTATAGTAGAAGACAGTTGCCCAAGGTGTTACGCAATAGGACTGAACCTGGAACCATGTGGTTTGGAAGCAAGCTTCTTACCACACAGCCACGCCTGCGCCAATGAATTCAATACTAATTCATTTTAATATGTTCTAGTATTTAGGATGTTGCACACGAGATAGCGTGATCGTGGTTTCAATTCCTAGACCGAGTGGTGCGTTGTGCAATTGAGCAAAACACTTCTTCTCACGCTGCTCTAGGATCCCTTCAAGACCTAACGAATAATCCACCGTTCAGGTATCGTTGATCTGGAGGCGAGTGAGCTAATGTACAGCACATACATTTGATCATTATAAACAAATCGTTTGTGCATGTTGTTCAGCAAGAAGTTGCGAAACTCTCTTTTTTGGGCAACGGAAGACTGTTATCATCAACATCATCATACACACACAGACACACACACACACACACACACACACACACACAGACACACAGACACACATACACACAAACGCACACACACAAACACACACGTGTGTGTGTGTATGTATGTATGATGATGTTGATATCAAGTAGTAGTAGTAGTAGTATTAGTAGTAGTAGTAGAAAAAGAACATGATGATCATGATGATCATAATGATGATGATGATGATGATGATGCGGAGGAGAAAAGTAGGAAGAAGAGGTGATGAAACGTCGCCATTTTCTTCTCATAAGTTATTCTATTTTTTTAACTTTGAAAAGATGAATTGATACGAACATGTCACTGTCAAGGAGAAGCAAGGTTTAAATCACGACATGAATTTACAGATACAGACTTACGCTAATGAAAATAGGGTGGAAAATAAATTCATATATTTAGAAAGTAAATTTAGAATTCACAAATTAAGGTATGCATTTTCTTTTTAGTCTAAGCTAACGCACTAATTCCGTTTTCCCCGTATTACATATGTGAAACGCTACTGTATTTCTATTTAATATGTAAAACGCTCCCCTCGCGTATCTTCCTTCAGCTATATTATTAACACAGTAGTTAAACTACCAATATTCAACGTATGTTCGATTTTATATTCCATATTAGGGGATGTGACAATAGTTTACGATCAAAAGCATTCCAGTCATCATTATTCTGTTTTGTGTTTCAGGCATAGTAGCATTACAACTACTTTACTAAGAGTGATTTATATGTTCGTGACGCTAATGAGAAGGGAAACTCAACTCCTGTCTCTTACAGAAGACAGGGTTGAAAAGAATATTTTTCTACTATAAAACTACCATATGCCATTATCAAGGACCGTAAGGCAAATTTAAAGCTAATACCATACTTGTCTGATAAACCAAATAAAAACAGGTATCAAAAATCAGGTAAAATATTCCACAGAAGATTTACAATAATATCCAGCGAAGTTTCATATTAACATTTTGAAACAACAATGCAAGAGCGATACGTTGAATAAATGTGAAACATTCATGAGAAACAAAAATACATTTTCTTGTTATAAACCATTTCTGAGCATCTACTTTTAAAAGCCCTTATATTTTGCTAAATATTATTCTACTATCAGAAATATCGAATACAAATAATCGCATGAAAAATAGATTCACTTAATGATGATTTCAAATTTTGGCAAACGTCCAACAATGTTGGAAAAGAAGTAAGTCGATTACGTCAACATCAGGGCTCAACTAGTATTTGTTTCATTGACCGGAAAGGGATGACAGGCAAAGTCGGCCTCGGTGGAACTTGAACTCAGAACGTAAAGTCGGACGAAATACCAATAAGCATTTTGCCCGGCGTGCTAACGATTCTGCCAGTTTACCACCTTAGATTAACTTAATAACAATAATAATCTTTTCTACTATTCTGCCAATTATTCTGCCTTATTATTATTATTATTATTATTATTATTATTATTATTATTACTATTATTGTTATTATTATTATTATTATTATTGTTATTGTTATTATTATTATTATTATTGTTATTGTTATTATTATTATTATTATTATTATTAATAATAATAATAATAATAATAATAATAATAGTTATAAAATAAACGTAATACAGAACTTTTGATATAAACCTAGGAATCAGAGACTCCAGAGAAGTTCCAAGCACATACAAGGAAACATAAGAGGAAACAAGGAAATCACACTCAGACAATGCTCTGATTAAGAAAATATTCTATCATTTTTTTAAATTGCACTTTTCTTCTTGTCATGAAATACGAAAGGTTTTTTTAATTAAGAATTCATTCATAATAAGCTTCATAACACCAAAACATTTTGCTAACGCAATATCATTTATTAATGACAAGAACATGACGATTGACTAAAATTACCTGAAGCCAAATAAAATTAACTACCTAAAATGTAATTTCTATTTGCCAAATGCATATCCAGTCAATGACACTTGCGTAGAAAAGACCCCCGTTATTTATACAACAACGGTCCCATTTAGCATTCATCAGAATAGGATAAATTACACCTCAATTCGGTGCCCACCTCTTCCGGTACCCTTCTAGATGAGGAGTGCACTAATATTGGTGTGGTTCAACGTCTTGGCTTCTGCGTGAGTGAACCACACAAATGTAGTTGTCTAGGGGTAGTAGATAAATTTGACCTACATCCATTATTCTGCAGCCTTATAGCGCGGGCCTGTTCTCTGAACAAGCTGCTTTAAATGACGTAACTAGAAGAAGCCTCGACGCAGCTGATTTCCCGTCTCAGCTGGAGCCAGTAGGTCTCGACCGCGGGGACGGTAGGCATCCCGACGGAATTACTCTCTTCCCATTCGAGGAAAGCTGCATTGGCTGCAAATCTAGGTGTCGACGCTCTTAACATGGAACAAAGAAAAATCAATAAGTAAAACAATCTGATAGCGGCCAGAGAGAAATGAGTCCTGAGTGGTGGAATGGCAGTTGCAACTAGTTTCGCGGGCCATTCTCCGCAGCAACACCATCATGGTAATTACTGTGGGGTGCAGCTGAGCACACCATTTGTTTCGGGATGTGAGGCCCATCGCCCCACCCTCCGTCTTCTGTTGCTGTACCACTTTTCTTTTCCTTTTTCTCTTTCTGTTAGTGTTTAATTGTTATAATTTAAAATGGGACCCGCTGTATAATTGTCTGTAAAAAAAAATATTTCTGTTTTTTTTTTTTACATCAGATTATCACCAAATTAACTTCAGATGATTAGATGTTAGCAACGTGATTATGCCGTTAGAACATACAAGTTCAGCGACACATATCTGGTCTTGAAGAATAATAGTTTAATGTACGTTGTTAGAAGAAGCGCCTGAGACAAAATAATATCTTACAGAAAATCTTAGTTTCGATAGTTTACGTATTCTGGAGGAATTTTTATTTAAAAATGCCATACTAAAACATTAAATAAGCATAACGAGCTAATTTCTTCATGCTCGCATAAGCGAAAATACTTTTTTAGACACTGCAACGGAATCCCATCGATTCTATTCTAAAATACCGGTAGAACATGACTTTATAGAAAAACCCAAAATCAAACTATACCTTAATGAAAACAAAAACGCCAAGCAAACCTGTCCTACCTAAAAAAAAAAAAAAACACGAGTCGTTTTCGTTTTTACTCAGAATAATTACATATAAAGATACATAGAAAATTGATTTAATTCTTTTCCTATAAGGGTTCGGTTGCACAAAAACAATTCGAAATATTTATAAGATACGTCTATATCAATTATTATTAGACCGCTCACAGGTACTCACGCGCACGTACGCACGCACGCGCGCACGTCCATATTATACACACGGAGCAGCTAATGGTAACCAACGTTAAACATCATGAAGAGCTGAACTGTAACCGATTATTTTGAAAATAAATTATATCTTAATATATGAAGTAGAAACTAGAGAACATTACCCGATGAGACATATGATAGCAAAACTTGATGTTTTCACACACACAGAGACACACACAGACACAGACACACACAGACACAGACACACACACACACACATACACACACACACGCACACACACCCACACATGCACGCACACACATACACATATATATATACGCGCGCGTGTCTGCGTGTGTATATGTATGGATATATATATTTATATATATATATATGCATATAGGTGTCTTATATATGTAATATATATATAGACATACAAAATCACACATCTATCTATATGTATGTATATATATTCAATCATCAAGATTCATTGAAATGTCATTAGCTAAAAGTATGTTTGATTTAAAGGAAAAAATATTTTCGATTTGGAGTCGTTGTATTGCTACCACATTACATTGTCCTAATAAACCACACACAAGTCAGTGAATCAATATTTCTTATTTGCCTTATTTGTCTGATAAAGAAACTGAGAGAATAGACTAAATCGATGGAAGACAAAAAAAAAAAAATCAAAAGCAATAACGAATAATATAATTCTGCAACATGTGTCCCATTTAAGAATAAAAAAGAGGAAAGAAAAACAAAAGGAAAAAAATCTATTTATTATAGTAATTTGGTAGTTTATGTATGAAAATGAGTTTGCTGGGAAACTTTTCAGGTGGAAATAAAATAAATAAAATATCAAAAACCAAAAAGCGAAAGCAACGAAAAGCAATACACGTAATACATACTAACACACATGTATGTATGTATGTATGTATGTATGTATGTATGTATGTACGTACGTACGTACGTATGTATGTATGTATGTATGTACGTACGTATCTATCTATATCTGCACGCACATAATATAAACAATATCAGAAGTAGGCATGAAAAAAATATCTTATCATGTTATCAGAATTACATGTAAAATATTATTTTGAACTCTTGGACATTTTGTTTAAATTTAGTTGGAACGAACAATAATGAATATAGTAGCAAGCTTATCGGAACTGTCACGCTACTGCAATTTGGTGTCCAGTAAGCACAATTTTTGGCAGCTATTGCAAAACCCATGGAAAAAGAAAAAGAAAGCAAAAAATTATCTATTCCAGTTTATAAATAACATCGATTTGCACACGATTACACACACACACACACACACACACACACACACACACTAATTTTTGGTTCTTCGGTATTGTGGCAAGACTATGGTATACAATTTTCGACGTGTCAAATTTCCATCGGAGAACGAATAATAGATTTACTCACCAAAATCATAAGCACGCACATATACGTATAGTTACAAATAACCATACATACATATACGCACACAGAGAAAAGACAGAAGCAAGGGGCAGTATAAAGTTAAGGTAAGAGAGATCAGTTTAAGCAGACAAGGTGAAAGCAAGTGAGTGAGGAAATCTTAGAAGGTAGTTGAAAGGAAGATGTAGAATTAAATAGGAAAGAAGATAGACACAACGAGATAGGGTTGCTCTTCATATACTATTTTACTCTCCCATTCAAATAAGTTTGCCTTTACAATCTTTCAGTCGTGCGTCGCTGAGTTCTTTCCCAAGAGTACAGTCCTAAAGAAGAAATATTGTAGGAAAAACCAACAATTGTGCTACTTCAATGCAACATTTATGTGACTGAAATTACATACAAAAACTAGAGTTCAGCTACAAACTCATATCAAGCAAATTGAGTACAAACATATAGAACATTTCATAACCCATTAAAAGTATCATGCAAGTTTCTTTATTTGTACTCACAAAATATTTCATATGAGCTGAGTATTTGTAACCATATTCTAGTTTTATTTGTAATTTTATGTTTATTAATGACAAGTGTCCTGCTCAAACTTTCCCATTTATATTTGTGTTCTTTCATATAGTTTTATTTGTGCACAAATATTATGACACTGTTAAAAATTTTGTGTTGCTTTTTGTTTTTTTCGTCTCGTATTTTGCGCATTAATATTTTGTATTTATATTTTTTTTACACCATAGTGTACTGGAATACAAAATTTATATATTTCATTTGAATGTATGTGAATCATATTCTCTGATTCCAATATGAAGTAATAAATATTTTGACCTCTGTACAAGCACATGAATGCACACAGATTGGTGTCTGAAAATTTCATACACATTTGGTGCAATAGAATATGGCGTAATATTATTTAAGCACACACACTCTATTACATTTTTAGGATTATATATTTATCATTAACGCATTTATAATACCGGTATAGAGTGGCCGGTGAGTGTATTTATATGTGATATTGGGTCGTCAAGTAAGAAATTTGTAAAAAACAAAAAAATAGTTTGCTAATGTTTTATAAATACAAGGAACAGTTTTATTCATCAAAGTATGCACCCATATTGTCAATACACTTTTGCCATTTTAGCGGTAGCTTGTCCAGCCCGGAACTGTAAAAGCCTGGCAATCTAGTCTCAATAAAATCTTGGAAGCCTGTTTTACAGTATCGTCGGAATTAAATTATTTTCCTGTCAAAAAATTATCCAAATTCTGGAAATTCAGCGGGAGCAAGAATCAGGTGAGTATGGTGGATGATGGAGAATTTCCAACTCCAACTTCTGTAGTTTTGCCAATGCAATTTTTGCGATATGCGGTCTGGCATTGTCTTGCAATAAAATAGGAGTGGATCAGTTGACTAAACTAGGCTGTGTTTTTGTAAGTTTCTGCATCATTTGGTCCAGTTGGCTGCAATATACTTCGGCCGTGATTGATGAACCAGGTTTAATGATATCACAGACCACCAAACACACACCATCAGCTTCTTTTGATGAATTTTGCTTTTTGGACTGTGTTTTGGTAGCTCGTCCTTGTCCAACCATTGCACTGAACGTTTACGGTTTTTGTACTGGATCCATTTCTCATCACATGTTACAATTCGATTCGAAAATAATTTATTTTTGTGACGAGAAAGCAGCATAATGCAGGTTTCCAAACGTTGCTGTTTCTGATTTTCATTGAGTTCATGTAGAACCCATTTATCCAGCTTTTTCACTTTACCGATTTGAACTAGGTGAGTCAATATTATTTGCTTGCTAACACCAAAGAACAACGGCACTTCACGAGCACTTTGTTTCTGGTCGACCGCGTTGCTCATTTGTGAGGTCAAAGTTACCAGAACGAAATTTTGCAAACCAATTTGATACAGTCTGCTGTGTAATAACATTATAATGAAATACTCCATTAATATACCGAACTGTCTGTGATGCTGTATTTCCATGAAAGAACTCATATTTCAAAACTGTACGAATTTCCGATTTATTCATCTCTAAACAAAAATAACAAAAAGCGATTTATAAATACTTTATAAAGCGCAAAATGAGTTAGAATAAAGAAATAGATGTGTCAGCTTTCTATCAAAAAATAGCGGTTGTCAAAATATAATAATGACACAAAATGAGCAGCTGTCCTACAAATTTCATACTTGTCGACTTAATACTTGTAAATCTTAGTTCTTGAAATTTTTGTTTGCTTAATAATTTTCGAAAAGAAATAGAAACATCCCAGAAGTTTTCCTGTTGGTTTCTGTAGTAACAAAATTCGTGTATTTTATTTGCATGTCTTGACTGTTATATTTGTTGTCTAAATGTATCTCTCTCACCCTAAACACACGCACAGACGCACAGACACAGACACAGAAACACACACTCGCGCGCACACACATGATAGAGAAGGAACCGGTTTCTGACCTAGATCTAAGGTCCCTTCATTGGAATTTCATCAACATCAACAGGATAGTTTCGCATGTATGTTTGTGCATATGTGCAGTGTTTGGAGTCAGTGCATGTGAAAATTTGTATGTTTTGTTTTATGTGTATAATCTCATGCATATAGATGCATGTCTAGACATGCACATTTATATAATTAAATGATAAATTTCTGAGAAAGTTTTGTAAATCTTTACAGCGCAGGTGATGGCCTGGATATGTATGTATGTATGTATGTATGTATGTATGTGTGTGAATGTGTATGTATGTATGTATGCGTGCACTGGAATGCCCACAATTGTATTCTAAACAATAACTCTGTCCATCTGAAATTAATATAGTAATCTCCCTTGGTCTGACACTCTTATTTCATGAAGATGATAATCGTTTAATGCTACTTATTTAAGCCACGCAGTGATTAAGCGATATTTTCTTCAAATTTAAGTCACTTAAGTAAATAAAAAACTGTTTCTTGTATATTGTGTCACTTAAGCTTAACCATTTCTTGAGAAGGCTTCAATCAGTTTTTCTATCTTTCTATTCGAATAGAAGTAAGTTTCATAGTTTCATATCAGATTGTGTGGATTTGTTACAGTGCATATATATATATATATATATATATATATATTTGTTTGTATGAGTGCAATTCACGTATATAATATATATATATATATATATATATATTGTTGTTGTACTTGGGGATGGTCATCTTTTGCTATTTAAGCGAAGGCACTATTTGAAGTTTCACTTTATTATTATTATTATTATTATTATTATTATTATTATTATTATTATTATTAGTTCACTTGTCACATATGCATGACGAAAGTTTTTTCGTCACACATACTGTGACCACTTCAACACCTTTCTGACCCACGTGTCTCCTCTTGTGTATGTGTGTGTGTGTTTGTGCGGTAGTTTCTGAGGAACGTAAATGTATTGTCTAACATAGTAGAGTGTAGCAGCTTATTTAGGCTGATACTCTATGCCGGTTCCTTACATATTCTATGTTGCATGTTAGTGCTTTCTACAAGAAGAGGTATCGTATCGTTTGTCGAAGTATTTTCTTTATGTGGAGAAATGGCCCTAATCTCAAACAGGTGATGAAAAAAATGTAATAGAAACTGCCTTTCCATTTTTGACTGAGTGAAAATGAAGTGAAATTAGTTAAAATCATAGATCAGGCGCCATAAAGAATATGGTAAAATAGAAAGAAAGCATGGAAAACTGAGAACGAGAAGGAAATATGGATTTTAAAAAAATGCAGAGATAGGAAGGATATAGAGGAGAAGCGAAACGCATGAACCCCTAGGTTTGCCACTTCATAATAACATGGTTAACCCGCCTGATATGGCTATATTTTTTTCCTTTCTGTCTAGATATTTCATACAAGGAGCTTTCTCTTACTAATTTAATCCTTGATAAGCCTTCGAAGGAAACAAAATATATTTTGGCGGATTCATTGTTTCTGATAAAACACACACACACACACACACACACACACACACACACACACACACACACACACACACAAATGTATACATAAAAATTCCAGCTTCATATTAACTGAGAAAGGACTCAATACATATAAAATGTTACATTTAATCTAGTTCATTAATAAGAATAACGATTTCTGTACCGATAACAACAACAACAACACACATGATATGCTCTCCCGTCGAAGACGACGTTGTTCGTGCCGTACGTTAGCTCACTCTCTCCATCAAATCGACTTTGTATGAACAGGTGGACGGTGTACCACGAGTCCGGTACCGAAGTGGTCGTAGAGCAACGTGAGATAAAGCGTTTTACTCAGGAACACAATGCACCACCTTGTCTAGAAACTGAAATCACGATCGCTAGATCCTGCGTGCAACACTCTAACCACTAAGTCATACACCCGCATAAACACAGGGAGAGAGAGAGAGAGAAAGTGCAGGGAGGGAGAGAGAGGGAGGGAGAGTGAGAAGCAAACATCTAGAATGATTGACAAACGGACCAAGATGAAAATGTAAAAACAAAGTAAATAGCAGTGGAATAGAGAACGAATCTTGTAGAAATGATCAGCCAAATGTAAGATAGAAGTCTTGAAGCATCATAATAGTGAAATTTACTTATATGTCGTATCTCTCTGTCTCTAACTTATTCACCATGTCTTGGTTTCTATTTGTCTATCTCACTGTATCTCATTATCTGTCTCACCTCTTAAATAATTGATTGTGATTGCAATACTCTAATCACCGATAGCATAAAAAGGCAAAAAAATATATAAAATTTGGTGGAGAAAAACGGAAGCAAATAAAATATAAGTGAGATATACGAAACGAAACGCCCACTTCCAAAAAAAAAAATGGTAAAACTGAAAAAAAAATGGAGAAAAAAATACTAAAACACGAACAAACAAGAACCAGAAAATCCCCGCTAAAAGAACCCCAAATATATGTAGAAAAATAAAACAAAAAATAATCAAAATGATAACAAAAACAATAAAAATATAAAAAAAGCAAAAACAGATGACGACTCCACCTGGTGAGTCAACTGATGTAAACTATATTAGTGGTACGGTTTTAAAATCCGTGAGTAGAATATATTTACTGATATAGATAGTTGATTATTGATCAAATCTATTCAACCGATTAAAAGTTAAGGTGTGTACGTAAGTGTATATAAGTGTGTTTTATTTATTTTGTTTCTTATTTTATCATCCGTGTTATTACTGTATTTCGGATGGTATTTACACTCATCTTAATTCTCGTTTTTCTGCTTGTTTTTTGGTTTTAATTTTGTTTTTAAACGTATCTGTATGTGTATCTATGCGTCTATACATTAATAGATAGATCGGTTAATAGATAAAGAAATAGTTGCGTGGCTGTGTGGTAACAAGTTTGCTTCTCAACCACATGCTTTCAGGTTCAGCTCCACTGCGCTGCACCTTGGGCAAGTGTCTTCTAACAATAGCCGTGGGTCGACCAATGCCGTGTGAGTAGATTTCGTAGACAGAAACTGAATGAAGCCGGCGGTAAATCTCTCTCTCTCTCTATATATATATATATATATATCGTTAGTAATAACAAAAAAGGAGAAAAAACAACAACGCGAGGACGTGGTACATGCAAAGACGCCCAGGGAAGGAAAGAAATATTGTTTTAAGTTTTGAACAAATCTCTTTTTCAGAAGCAAGAGACAGAGGAAAGTAACCCCCCCCCCCAACAGGAAGACGGAGAAAAAAAATCGCGAAGAACCCACATTTAGTTACATTTTGGAATGACAGGAAGTGGATGGACAAAGAAAAAGTACTTTCTAAGACAAGAGAGTGTAACAAATAACAGGCCATAACAGGTCTCTTTCGACTAAGGACAAATTAAATTAAGCTGGCGTGTGTAGAAGAATATAGATGTTGCATAACATTTCTTTCTTGGTTTGGCCGTTGTCCTTGCAACGTCTATATTCTTCCCTGCGCCTGTGAAATCTTGTATCCCTGCCATAAGGCTTTACTTCCACACACGCCAGCTTAGTTGAAAGGCACCTATTGTTATGTCCTGTTATTTGTATTTGTGTAACTTTCTCCGTTTTTTTCCCGTCCTTGTTTTCGTATACATTCGCTGCTTTCTTCCAAGGAATCTAATGCTCTTAGCTTAGTTTTTCCTTGGGGCTGGCCAGATTGGAGCAATCTCGAGTATAACCAGCCGAAATTGCAAAGATAATCTGGAACTCGACTGAGGAAGGAAAACTCCGAATGACCCGTCCTTGTTTTCTTTGTATCGTCTCTCTGGATGTTTTGTTGTCCCTTTCTTGTGTCACCTGTCTGGATGTTTTGCGTTCTTGTCCCATTTTGTATTTATATATATATAAATGGAACAAAAACGCCAAAAAGGGCATTAAAACATTCGGACAGATAGACGATACAGAGGCGGAGAAGAAAGACAACATATTAGAAGGACAGGCAAAAAAAAAAGACGAGTCATTCTTGGCTTTCTTTCATCAGTCAAGTCCAAGAAGTCACGAACATTTAGGGCAGTTACACACACACACACACACACACACACACACACACACGTGTGTGTGTGTGTGTGTGTGTGTCTGCTTTACCGCCGCCCCCAACGTTTGACAACCGGTGTTGATGCATTTACATTCCTGTAAATTTGCGGTTCGCAAGAAAGCGCCGATAGAATATGTACTAGAATAGAATAGTAAGTACTGGGGCCAATTTGTTCGGCTAAAATTCTTCAAGGCTTTGGCAGTTAATTAACTGAAACAAGTATAAGATGAAAAAAAAAAGAGATAATTGATAGATAGGTGCAGGAATAGTTACGAGGTTAAGTAGATAAATTATAGGTAGAAAAGCATGTAGTAGTAATTTAGATAGATAAGTGCTTACATAGACGTAGATTGGTAGGTAAGATGTACAGAAAATTTAAAGGAATCAAATAGGTTGCCATTAAGTGATTAAGAGATCTGTTGGAAATAGCCGCCAAATAAACTAAAATGTGTTACACTACGTCTTAAATGAAGGACAGAGTGAGCAATGGAGATTTTACACACACACACAGACACACACACATATACAAATACACAGACATGCGTGCAGCTAACTACATATGTATATATATATATATATATATATATATATATATATATATATATATGTATATATATGGAGAGAGAGAGAGAGAGAGAGAGAGAGAGAGTAACTCGTATATATTCGTTTCTTTTTCTTTTATTCTTTTATTTGTTTTAGTCATCTGACTGTGGCCTTGCTGGTGCACCGCCTTTAGTTGAACAAACCGAACCAGCACTTATTCTTGGTAAGCCTAGTACTTATTTTATCGGGTACTTTGCCGAACCGCTAAGTTACGGGGACGTAAACACATCAACACTGGTTTACGTCAAGCGATGGTAGGGGATAAACACAGACACACAAGCATTACACACACGCATACACACAGGCACACACAAACACACACACACACACACACACACGCACGCACACACACACACACACACACATATATGCTGAATATATATATATGAGTGTGTGTGTGTGTGAAAGCGCATGGCTCAGTGGTTAGAGCGTCGGACTTACGGTGCTCCAGTATGACCGTTGTCAAATGACTGTAACAAATAAATGGAAGTCTCGCAGAAAATACAGAACTTCAGTGATGTTGCACACTTGCAGCAGGAGATGGACTCAATTTACAGATGGGCTGAGGACAATAATATGCAGTTTAATGCTGAAAAATTCCATGCCCTTCGCTTCCAGCGTCCAAAACTGAATATAGGAGGGGTGGATGGGGTAGAATTAGGAGAGGTGGTGGGGAAGGTGGAAGGTTGAGAGGGAGAGGATGGGGATATGTGTGTGG